>NC_133650.1:298863956-299163956 GCF_009905375.1 Apium graveolens
GAAAAATAACCTTCAGGATCCAAGTAACAAAAGGAAAATTATCTGCAATGATGAGCTGCGTTTAGTTTTTGAAACTGACAGTACTGACATGTTCAGGATGAATAAATTGCTAGCTAAACATATCATCCCTCTTGAACCAACTAGTATGAAATTTTTATAATGCTTTCAAATTTTGTTTCCTTTTCTTAAGGTTATTTTACCTGTACCATGAAATATACTCTCTGATGCTTGCAGAGCCAACAAATCGAGTTTCAAAGAAATCGAAGGCCAATGTTGAGCTTGAAAATAAATGTACACCTGAAAGTGAATGTGTACCTGAAAGTAACAGTGATAATAAATCTACCGATATTGTTCCCATTGTGATAATATCTGATGAACTTGCAAGTTTTTTCGGCACTGATGAAAGGGAGATGTCACAAGCAGAGGTCCTGAGGCAAATTTGGGAATACATAAAAGTCAACCAGCTTGAGGTTGGTAACCACATAAATACTCTTGACAGAAACTCATGTAAAAATCTTCTAGTTCCGGGTTACAATATGATATTTTATACATCTAAAGTCGTATGTTAATACTAAGTAGTTAATTAGTAAAGCCTATGAATACATACCTACATACCTACATACATATATATATATATGTGTGTGTGTGTGTATATAGAAATCAGCAGTTTTAACTGTACAAATGACCAGTGTCAGTTATATCAGAGTGAGATCCTATATATATAAGACCCTTGTTATGATACAATTACTAAAATTATAGGCCTTGTGGGTTTTTTGTGACTGGGTAGTGTATGATTATCTACGAGAATCTGATTTTACAAACAAAAATTAAAATCGCTTGCTGTTCTCTCCAATTTTAGGATCCTTCAAATGCAATGGTTATACAGTGTGATGTAAAGCTTCAAGAGCTCCTTAAATGCGAAAGTGTTTCGGCGTTGGGGGTACCTGAGATGCTAGCACGTTATCATCTTTGCAAGAAATCAGATACTCCATCAAATTAATTGGTCAGTATTACATTTTACTTATTCACCTTGCAATTTTTACCTAGGTTTATTGTTATTCTTTTGGTGATTCAGATGCATCAGTTCTCCATGTCAAACTTCTTTAGACTGTAGGTTTTTTGCATAAACTCGATGTTTTTTCCGGTAATTTGCATTCCAGGAAGCTCATTTTTCTTAAAATTTTGTTTCGTGAAACTGGATTATACTCTGCTTGAAGCATTTTTCATCAGCCTTCCAAGAGGTGTGAGTTTTTGATATCATACACATCTTGGACAAGATCAAGAACTAGAAAAGCCAAAAAGCTATATATCCAAGTCTTTACCCTATGTTAAGACTTGATAACGTAAGCAAGCAATGCATATGATTGCCGAAGCTAAATTTGAGCATTTGTACTATATGCAATGCATACAATTTATATTTGTAGTTACAGCTGCAAATTTATGGTGTGATTGCAGGTCGAAAAATATGTCATTAAATACAGATGCGTAGTACCCTAATTGACCTGCTGTGGGGGCTGAACGGCTGCCAGAAGAATATTGTTTGTTATTTCTCTTTTCTTTTCCTTGTTTCCCCTGTTCTTTGTTACTGATGAAAGCTAGGAGCACATTAGAGGCTTCATCATATGGATGCCTTGCTGTGTAGTAGCAGTTGGTAGAAATGACAAAATTGACTGTTTGATAACAGTATAGCTGTAGCTTGGCTCAGGTGTTGATATTTATTATGATGGGAGTTTTATGTAGAGATGCAGATATATGTAGAAAAACAGGAGGAAATGGGTAATTAGATGATGCAACTTTTTATTCTCTAATTTTAGTAGCAGAATACTAATATTGGATGCCAATCATTTGAAGATGTTTTTTTCCGTTCGAGTCGACTGTTTGAGATATTTACATGGAAACTCATTTCAAAAGTTTGATGATAAGTTATATCACCAATCCATGCTGGGGCTTGAAGTGTGTAGGAATCTGAACTACTAATGAGCAAGAAGTCAGAAGTATATGGATATGTTAGGTGTCAACCTTAATCATACAAAGTAAACGGAAAGTGAAACCTCTGTGTTCAAAGAAAACATTAACCAAAAGGAACATGGACGGAAATGTAATGATATGTGATGCTTCTGAAAACAATTTCCTTGTTATCTTTGCTGCACTTCTGTCTGAGAACCTTTCTTTGTTATTTTGGAATTTCCAAAATCTCATTCTCATATACTGTTTCAGCCTGCACCAAACCATCTGGCACCACATCAGGTTTCTCAACTTGCTTGTACTGGATCAACTCCTAACAGGGATCACCACTACGTGGCCCACCAAATGTAGGTCTCATGAAAGCATTATCAAACCTCCTCCAGTAAGAGTGAACAGTATACACCGGCCTTTCAATCAGCATGTTTATGTTATCTTTTGCTCGGTCGATGTTTGTAGTTGCCGATTCATCAAATGAAAGCAGAGGAAGTCTCATGTTTTCTCTGGGAGATTTTGGTTCTGCATTGTTTGAGTCACTATGAGGAAGCAGATAAGTTATAAGAGGCTTTGTCAAAAAGCCGAACACCTGAAAATTATAGCATAGAAACAAAGTCAAAAATACGTCCCATCTTGATAAACTTTTTGTATCTACCACTCGAAAGCATGCATACTCGGAACAACTTTATAGTCTGCTTATGTTGGTCATTCTCAATCATTTCATGTACAAGTTTCTCAAATCTCGATAAATCATGTCTAGAGAGTTTATTGCTGCCACAAGATATGACCAATAAAATAATCAGATGCAAAGGAGAAGAGGACAATTTCCCCCCCCCCCAAGGGACATATTTGAAGACGACCACTTCTACTCTAATTTTAACGGATTGAATACATTATAGTGTTACTTACAATCGTGCTAAAGAGGACAACAACAATGGTGGTAGTTACCATTGTAGCATTGACGGGATCCAGTGTCACACCAGCATGAGTGAACTGCAGAGAAAATTAAAGAAATGGTGCAGTAGGATTACGTCCGCTGATAATTTGGAAGTGAGTCTCCTAGCCCGCTATACCTAGAATTTAGGAAGCGCCTACCTGTTTAAATGCCAACGCAATAGATACGGCACCTCTCATTAGCCCGGCCCACCAAATAACTGTCTAGATGGATAGCAAAAACATTGTAAGTCACAAAGTAGCTGAAATTTTTTTGGAGAAAATTAGTTAAAATAGAAATTCAGATATTTCACCTGGTGTCGGACAGTGATTGATGATGTTCTCTGTGCTCTTCGATTCATAAAGTTGGATAACATGGACAGGGGAAACACAAAGGCAGCACGGCCAACTAATATCAGGAAGATCAAAATACTATATGTGCCTATTGAAGTCCAAAAACTGCAAGAAAGAATTAGGGTCAGTATACTTTATTCAATTGCTTAAAACTGAAACCAAATAACTTCACAAGTAGTCAAATAACTGCTTGCAGCTCTCATGTATGAATGTGGTCAGAGACTTTTAGTATAAAATCATGCAACAGTTTTGCACATCAAGTACAATAGTAGTAGAAAGCTGCATAATCTTTATAAAAACCCGCCAACACGCTTTCCACAATTCTGAGTAAACAAATGCATTTTATTTTCGAAATTACAGCTCAGCAAAACCACCGAGATAAATGTTACAATTATGTGGTAATAGCTCTTAGTTATATAATATGTGAAGTATTGGTATCACGAACGCTACCACGCGCCCGCCTGCGGTGCGGCCTTATGTGTCCATAACTCTAAATAGGTGACCTAACGGCCTAAACTAAAATCAGTTCGTGTTTTCACTGAAATTTCCATTTCACAGTAAATAGCCAGAAGACTTCTTTTTTGCAAAGGAACAGCCAGAAGACTTGAAAGGAAATGACCCGTAAAAGCAATAATATCCTACTAAATTGAACCTTTACTACATAAAGAAACAGTTTGTCACTGTAAGCCAAGGTTGTAACAAATGAGATCCTAGGTGTCTACTTTATCAACCATAACCCGAGGAACAATTTTTTATCAGCTGGAAATGAACATGCAGATCAGGAAGTCGAAGCCGGACTGATAAAACATGGATAATAATTATTACGACAGTATTTCCAACATATAATAATTATTGCAACAGTATTCGTGCTAAATTAAAACATCTACATAATATTTCGATTTACCTCAATACACTCATCTTCCACTTCTCCATATCCAGGGCATCCATTCCCACATACAGAAATATGAATGTTTCAGCTATAAAAGACATCGTTGCAAACACATGCCTGCAGTTTCGAGTAGGAAAGCCGTCAGCATTTACTAGATCAACAACATCATGAAGTCTTAACAATATTGTTTGAAAGATGGACAACAGAGGTAGAAATTAAAGTCGCATGATTACCTGGTAGTGATTCTTGAACTTTCAGTGACATTGTGCCAAGCGTAGTGAGACATAATAACTCCCGAAAAGAAGACGGTGAGAATACCACTAAGATTTAATAGCTGCATAAAGCAACAGAAACTAGAGTTGACTATTAAATACATGTTACCTGTAACAACAATGGAATACAAGGAACTCACAGCATGATACGTAGACGGCTTAATACTGGTTTTTTGTGCACAGTAAAATTTTTAGTTGAAGCTTGCACATATCACTTCCCT
Organism: Apium graveolens; assembly: GCF_009905375.1. Lineage (NCBI taxonomy): Eukaryota > Viridiplantae > Streptophyta > Magnoliopsida > Apiales > Apiaceae > Apium > Apium graveolens. Next base: position 298,868,585 of record NC_133650.1, read on the forward strand.
ATATCAAGGATTAAAAGTAAAGTTTCATAGTTTTTCAGAAAAATTAAGATTTTACATGGCATGTTAAAAGGATTTCCACAAATCTTATCTTCAAAGAAGCTTCTAATTTTCTAAACTTAACCTGAAGTGAAGTGAATGCCAGTCTAGAAGCCACACAAAAAGTATTGCAGAGCCCTCTAAATAACAGCACCCTGTGGTCAACTATTCTGCCACAGACATGAACTAAATAAATTACATCTCTTCCTTGACAAATAACTAGGGCTATGTTTGTTTAATGGTATTACGTAGGGGATAGGATTATAGTCCTTTAAATTTTCCAATCCCATGTTTGTTTTGTAAAAAATTAGTGAAGGGTTATCCAAGGATTATAATCCTTTAAATTATCCTATCCCATGTTTGTTTTGTTGGAGTAGAGGATAAGATTATAATCCCATCTAATGCTTGGTGGGAGGAGGTATTGTTTTATCCCCTCCTACAAGTCATTTTTTAAAAAATTATAATCCCCTCATTGTTATCCCATATGAAACAAACATAGGATTGGAAAATTTAAAGGACTATATTCCAATCCCAAGTATTATCCCACAAAACAAACATAGGATAGGATAAGACATTATGACATGATTCGAAAAGTGCTACTTGCTAGGCAGCTAACTTAATCAACCTTCTGCTTGTTCATAGTAAGAAAAAGGTGCAATCACTTTCCAAACTAAGAGAACATCTGATCAACACAGCTGAAGTATATTTCTGAGCTAAATTGGCTGCTGATCACTATAATTTACATTTTACAATCAAATAGTGTAATTATTTAGTTCTTTATTACTATTCATCCAACAACAATGAAGTAATTCATTGCAAAACCAGCAAATTAAATTAACAACACACAAAATGATTTCCTGAAAACCTACTTTCATGAATCGGTAGACTAGAATTATACATGCCAAACATTCCTGACAGAAGAACATGCATACAAGTCAAAGATATACAATGAAATACTTGTCATGTCAGATCACCATATTAAGATGTTAGTATACCAGAGTGTTACATGACAAACATTCCTTTACCAGAACATGCATATAAGTCATAGATGTTTGAATAAAACCCTTGTCAGATCACTATATATATTAAGATGTTTAGTATTATTAGCTTGCTAATACTGCAGTCAGAAGAATACATCATCAGTACCTCAGCTAACATATACGAAAGATAAGCCATTAGCATCATGAGAGCAACTTCACGGACACTCGAGTGCCTGCATAGAAAGTTAATAAACTAACAGATGAAGCGGAAAATCATTTTGAAAGATAAGTTGTGCGTCCTTCTACAACATAAATACAACTATTCACACAATATGACTAGAAAAATTCCCAAACATGAACACTTACTTGCCGAAGTACAAGCCTTTAAGAACTAATGCTGCCAATAGCCCCGTCTGTAGAACAAAGGTGCAGTTGAGCTTAGACTGGTCAGGTTTATATAAACTAATCACTAAAAATTAGTTAATACTGTCAGATACATAGGTAAAATTTTACTGATTCCGGACTTTGGATTAAGCTCAGAGGAATTTACTTTCGTCAGACATTACGAATATCTATAAAGGATATGAACAACTGGACCAGTGATGGGTTTCAAATAGAGGCCTTAAACAGCTTAGATCAGATCATTTGTACAGCACGTTCATTGGCACTTGTTAATTTATGTTCTTTGTCAGGAAGGAATTTAACTAAAATAAAAATTCATCAGTTTTTTTAATCAGTAATTCATCGAAGTTAGAATTCAGTCCTGGAAAGACTTAACTGAATTTTCTGAATCAACATGTACACAAGTGAGCTTTAGTTTTAATATACTATTTACTGTACTGTACCAGCACATAGAATAACACGACAAAGGCAACCAAATAACCACACAACACCTTTCAGACCCACATATAGCAACTTACAGATACTAGAAAAGTAAAAGAACAAGAAAACGTACGGCAACTCCCAGACAAGTGCTTGTAAAAAACAGGTACAAGAAATCCAATATGATAGTACCAGCTGCCTGGGAATTAAAGTTATCAACATTGATCTTTTGAACAGAATTGAACAGCACTATAGATGTTGCATCATTTACAACTCCTTCCCCAAAGACGAGGCTGTATAGCAAAGGGGTCTCATCTTGGTGTAAAACCTGGAATACAACACATTTTTTGTACCTCAGACAAACGAACAATATGCAAATGGCTGACAGATTATAAGTTTCCTGAGATGAGACAGACAGAATGAAATATACATATTAAGATGCCTAATTAACCTGCAGTGTACAGACTGTATCAGTCGACGAAAAGATGGTTCCGATACCTGGATAAATTGGAGTATAAACAACTCAGTTGCTGTGAAAGTAGTTTTTTCCTCAGAAAAAAGAAGCCCTTAGCTACCTTTTTAAAATATAAAAAGCAATGTTTGGCCACTAAATTGCGAATTTGAAATTTCGGCCATCAAAATGCAAAAGCAGATAAAGTTCGGCCATTAAATAAACGAAACTAGGAAGCTATATACGAAGAGCTCACTGAGATAGTCTCGGATGGTCAAGCCATGAAATCCACACTTGGGAAACATCCACCAGCTACCTGTTGAATGCAAACTCGAGTTCAAATACAAACCATTATAGACTACAATTCTACAAACATTGGTTGCCGTATAAATACCCTAATGAATCATTAGCATTCTAGTGATCTGTATAATTTTAAAAAATATATATAAAAATTACCAGCTGCAACAATGGAGGAAGAAATGAAAACACCAGTAACACCAAACAGCATAATAGTCAAGAAATTATGAAAGAACTGCTTCTTTTTAACTTGAAATCTGTCAATGAATTTACATAATACTTACCAATTAGTTCATCAGGTGAAAATTAATAACAAAACTAAAAATTAACAAAAAATGGCACGTACCCGGCATTAAAAATAATTGGAGGCAGAAGATAAATAAAAAAGAGATTTTCATCAAATGTAAGTATACGAGAACTTTCTCCCTTGCTGAGAAATAAGATAGTAGCTCCTGCAATAATCCCCTGTAATAATACCAAACAATAACATTAAACATATTCAAACATGCATGCATGTGTTAAATATTTTAGTTCACACTGTTTTGAAATCCTGGTTCCGCACGTACGAGGAGAAGGGCGGTAATGGATTCATTAAGCCAACGATTTTCTTCAAGTAAGTGGCCGATGACTAAACAAAGGCAGAGGACTGCTATGAATAGCGTTATGGGTACAACTTGTTCGTGACTCCTCTCATCCACGTAATTACTTAGAATTGCTTTTGTTATATTCATCATGTTCGTCGATCGATTAATCGCCCGATTAGATTCATCACAATAATAATAATAATAGCATGATTTCAGTTAACGCTTAGCTCAAAGAGTGTGTCATCATGTTTGTTGTGTTTTTTGACACGTTTTCTTCTCCGTTCCACGTGTCGTGATACCCGTCAACTCAGCTTTTCTCAGTTTCTTTTATCTCATTTTTACCCTTGCCAACATAAAAATGCTAAAATTATATAATCTAATATTTTTTGTCAAATATGTAATCAAATATTTACATGAGAATAGTATTATGTAAAATTGTCCCTAAATAATCCATGACCCTTTTTTAATTACTGAAACTAAAATGGATATAGGGATTCATTTAAATAATAAATTGATGTCTAATATTTGAGATTTTTTTAAGAAATGAGAGAGAAAAAAAATCATTGGTAAAATGTTGTAGTCTTCAGATAAAATGGAAGCCAATTTCTAAAAATCACAGTAGTTTACAATGGGATTTTTTTTTACTCTAAATATAATAATTTTCTTTACACAAACAAACATCAGTAAAATAATTTCAAAACTATGAACAACTTTTTCTAAACCACACAGAAACCGAAATAAACAAACATTCACATGCAAGAAAAAAAAAATGTCAAAAAAACAGATATCCGTTTCTTTCTTATTAGGATTTCGAAGAAACCAAAAGTGATAAAAGTAATTGCGACAGAAAAGAGTACATAATTCAACGACCAAGTCTGTTCACAACACAGCTTGGATCAAACAGATATCCAATGACATACATTAGCCATATGGCAACTGTGGCTAACCAAAGATACCAAATCAGTTCACCATCATATATGCTCATACCCTGACCCTCCACTTGCTTGCATTGCTACACTAGCCCTTTGTACTTTGATGATCAGCTCCAATAGCCATCTCCGCATTGTCGGGTCTTCCTGCCAACAAACACCAGCAATTCGAGATTAGATCAAACTTCTTGGATGTGACAAATACATCGAACGTCCAAAAGGGCCCGGAGTTTGTCTTTTGTTTCTTTATAATTACATCCAGAGCTACAGTTGACAGATTATGAGTTCTGAAAAGTACTTACACGTAGATAGCTGCTAAATGTAGTATCTCTAAGCATGCTGGGAAGGCAAATTGTTAAGGCATCACAAGCTCTGCAACAATATAAGATCAAGGCATCTGTCAATAGTGAATATGGCAAAGCAGAGCCAACCTGACAAATTTCCTTAAGTATAACATTTCATATCGTGTCCTTTACCTTAAATTATCGGCTAGGCGCAAGTAGCACCGAATAACTTGCTTCAGAAGCCCTGATGATGGTTGCTCTGCGAGAGCAGCAATCATGTTGGCCAAGACTTGTCGCACAGTAAAAAATCGCTCCGGTGTGGTACAAATAAATGTCAGGCCATCATCATTCGACAAGATCCTTTGCACTATGTAAGTTGCAACCTGACATTAATACATCAGTTAGACATCTAAACAAGCCAGGCAAAGGTACAAAATGTTACCTTCATAATCATAACAATTATAAGTTATAAGTTGTGGTTCTTAACAATCTCGTGGAAACGTAATATACAAATTCATTTTATTCATAGTGTTCCCTTGCCTCAAACTGGTTTCTAACAATATCATGATAAAACCTTATACACCCAATTGTTTTACTGATAGTGATCCCTTGCCTCGAGAGAAAATAAAGGAAAGAACAAAGAAAAATTAATATAGCATTTAGGAGACCTCAACTGTCTTAGATGATACACTCCCCGTCTTCATTGCATCCAAGCACAGAAGAAAAGTTTCAGTTGGCAACAAGAAGCTTATTACTTCAGGATCATCAACCTGAAAAAGAAAAGAACTATTCCTGATTTGGATTTGAGAAATCTGAAGTGAGCAAACAAATGACATGGTTAAACAGATACCATGCATACAAAAAACATCCTCCTAGGGTAATAAACACAAGGAACTAAGGCACTGATACATTATTCCTCGGGTCAAATTACAAGCAAAATAATTTATAAGAGTAAGCAACAAGTCCATGTATCTTTATGTAACCAACTTGTCAAGTAAAAGTAAAATACATAATACATAGTCCGTGTTTGTGCGTGAGTATGTGTATAAATCAAGAGGAATAAAGTACCTTCACTAGGGCAGCAATGACACCTAAACTGGTATGCCTCAGGTTGTTGAAAGGCCTTAACTCACTGGTGATTTTAATAAAAGGATATATATATTGAAGAATCTGAGCTGCAAGAGAGTAAATGTGTCATGTTGCAGAGAACTCCCAAAAGATCGTAAAAATAATTATGAAAAGACTTGACCAAACCCGACTGTTTAAACCTCTAAGCACAGAAAGACTACATATCATGATGCCATATTATTTAGTTTAACGCAGACAGAAAACAAACCATATCAGAGGAAGAGGTTTCTATAACATGCTTTATAAGTAGGCCTATCACTCTATAATTGGTATTTAAATGATTTCGTCTTCCATAATTTTCTTCAATTTCTCACCCCACCTCCCCTTGCACAAATATATACTCTATAACTTACTGAAAATATACAGGTGTTTACCATTAAGTAACAACATCCTTGTATCTCGGTGCATGGCTACACACTGCAAAAAAATATTCCATAAGTGATGACCTGGAAGAGATGATATTACTAGCTGAAATACAAACCGAGTAAATTTTATCAAACAAAAGCAACCAACAGAATGGAAATTTATTTATCTAAACCAAAATTTCAATTAATTATAGGCAATCATTCGCAGCAAGGACCAAGGTTCACCATTTGAGGGGCTTCAGAAGACAAATTTAGGATATTTTGTCGAACTTATCATTTAAACTCATAATAGTACTCAAGTACAGTTTGCTGTCCTATACTTTTTTACCTGCAACTCATATCTAGCCTTAATGGGAACTTAACCATCTGAATGTCGAGTGATGTGTTCTTAGAAATTTCCCTTAATGTCTGGTCCATCCTCAGTACTTAATACTTATACAGAGGTAAAGATTTCATATCAAGAAGAGACAGCTGGAAGCTCATTACTTTGTTTGGAAGTCCACTGCTTTTAAAATAAAAGGGTCAAATAGAAGTATGAATTATATGATTATTGAATAATACTAGCCACTGTTCCAAAATTAGGGACAGAGGAAGCAACTATAAGAGGACGGGATAATAACTTAATCACAACATGTTGCAGCTATGGATAGTAAATCTTTTCACACAAATTGAAAAATCTTAACTATAAAACGAAAAACTTGACCAAGACAGTTATAAAGCTGGCAGTCCTCGGTGAGTAAAAATAAGAGTAATAACAGTTATATGTAAGAATATTTTTCCATAAATATGTAACAGTTAAGGAGAATACCTGGAAAAGCGCAAGCACATTGCAAACTCTGTTTGACTGCAGCAGAGTCAGATTAGGCGGTGATAAGACAGGGTAGACTGAAATAATCTCCTGCATTTACAAACCAAAGAAACATTATAGTAATTTTTAACAGATTTTTGGTTGATGCAACTTCATAGATAATAGATAATTGGTTAAAGCAAGAAAATTATTACAGTAATTTTTCAAACATTTTCAATTAGGTACAATACATACATGCAATTCCTGATGATAAAATATTTCTGTTTAAGGAACTAATTTAACCTAGTACCACAAGAATCAGTTACCACAAACCAAATTATATTCTACACAGTTTATAAGTAACATCCTCCTCATTTTATCTGATAAATAAGTGCAATTGGTGAACTGTCAAGAACAGGAGAGGTCAGCACAGGAATTAACAATTGATCAATAACAAGAGTCCTACATTTTAACTCTGTCTCTCAGTAGTTCGTAATAAGTCGCGTGCTTCTGATAAATAAGTGTCTAAGCATGTAAATATTATCCACGAGCCTACCAGAATAGGATAACAGATAAGTTATTCATTTGATCACTAAATCAGCATACCTACTAAAAAGCAACATATTTGAAGTTTTCTGGATAACTGAAAAGGCTGATGAAATCCAACATGATAACCTCCACACTCATAAGAACCGTACATCTACTGACTTTAACATTCCTTTTTAAGAATTAATTACATCAAACCGAGAAACTGGCATCATTATATGCACAAAATACATCCATCACTCGACATAAAATGTAAAACGTATTAGACATCGTATTTACTATTTAGTGACTTGCAGAAATGATTTTTTATATCAGTATAATAAACTGGGGGAGAAAAATTGCTATGAACTACATGAAGCATACCTGTATAAGTGCAGAAATGGTACCACACGAATTCCACAGTAATGGAGCCAATTCTTGAAATAATCCTCTCTTCTAAAATAAAACAAAGACGAAACAAGTTTATTAGGCATACCTGAATGAGTGCACTAAAAGTACCAAAAAAGAATTACATAAAAGCAGCCGAATCTTGAAATGATTCCTTCTTCTATAAAATATAACCGTATCATACTCTCAAATTGTAAAAATTACAGGAATATACAGTCTGTGTCTTCTTTTCATTTGATAATATCATACAGTTAAGTAATATAGCCACTTTGCCATATTTCCATTAGGATAAAAAATAAAATAAAGACAACCCAACTTTTGAATAATTTATTACATTTGATATTGACTCCCAGTTCCGCATGCTAAATAGTTGCACACCTATTAAACCAGTTAAACTTAACTTTTTTGTAAGAACAAAAAAGAAAAGAAAATCGACATTAAATCAGCTGCAGTGATAGTTAATCTTGGATGAGCAGTTTAAATTTTTTCCAGACAATTGTTTTCCTAGGAGAGAGGTGGTAGCAGGGAGGGCATCAAATGGCCACTGATTACAATGTAATATAACATTCACAGCTTTAGCCGGTGGACTTTCCAAGTCAGCAATTTCCTCCTTTTTTAAAAAAAAATCTGTTATCGAGTAACCTTAAATAAATGACTCTCATTCTACACTAGTGCTAGCAATAAATTGGTGGTGGCAGGCACTTTTTAGGTGATAGGAGAGAAATTAAGAAGAGAATGATCTTTCATGGTTTCAAAGGCAGTAATTTGTCGGTAAGATCTAGCTTGGGAAATTAAACACTGTGTAAATAAACAAAAGAGTCTGGAGGGTAATTAGGAAACTATGAGAACATTCTTTACTAAAACACACGATCACTAGACAAAATGGTACATACTAACAGTGGCAAAGGAGTGAATGACTTCAAATGCTGGGTAGGGAAATTCAAAACACTAAAAGGGGTAGGAATAGAACTTTTCTGAATTATCAGTTCATGTTCCGCTTATAGCTATCTCACACAGTAAGCAGTTAATCATAATAATTAGGGCACCTCATAAACAGGTTCTAGATCAAGTGTCCCATAAAAAAATTGACACGGACGGAGTGGCAACTATGCTTAGTGTTACTGGAACAATCTACAGAAGATTTAATTTTTTTATTAAAACTTCTTTAACATTGATAGACTTATCGTTAATGGAAAATGTTGGTTTTATTGATAAAAACGGGAAAAAATAACAAGAACAAATATTTTACCACCCTCAATCATAAAATTCTGAATACACACCCTTGTTTTGTAGGCTAGTACATTGTGATAACTACACCTAGAAGATAATGACTTTCAATAACTATCTCCAGTAACTTATTCATCCTAATCTTTTGAACTAATTCCACTTATCTTTTAACCAATAATTAACAATTTTGATTATTAAAATTCAAATAAAATTAATTAAAACAACTTTCAATTATTATTCTAACAGAAAGGAATTATTTCCAAAGACAGGTGAGTTGATTAAAAAAGAACATAACACGCATACAACAAATAAAATTGGGGATGGATAGAAAAATTAACATCAAGAAGGCAATTAAGGAAACTAACAAAAGTAGTTTTGAAATAAATCTAACTATATTCTTAGTTTTGTCGATAACAATAATGTCACAATTATAATATCAACAGACTTGTAACCACAATTAACTTGCAAAATTCACAGCAAAATTCACATCATTTTAGCATTTTAGAATAAATTAAGGCACAAAATAAATTAGTTTCTACGAGAGTTTATAACAACATACATCAAACATTATATGTATATTGCACGCTACACAGAAAGCCTAAAAAAGAAACAATATAACGCAATTTATGGAAACTAATCGGAAAGTGTATATATAACAAAAAATAAGACATCAATATATAGATACAGACCTTCGAGAGCTCGCGAATGGCGTACTCTCTTCGATCCGGATAGCTTATATTCAGCACAAGTTGCTCTAACATCAGGTTATCCATTCCTGCAAAACAAACACCACTGCTAATTTGCCGATTCTTTACCTTTTTCTCTATTTATTTACCTTCGAAATAAAATAACAAACACCCAATCACTTTTCTCTCCCTCTTTTAAAGACATATACTGTAAATAAAAAAAAAAGCTTCACTAGAAATACAGAAAATCTCCTAGATATTGATTGCATTTTTTGAGAATCTGCTAAATATTCAGTTAAATCGTATAACATTGTAACGTGTGTGCCATGAGAGGAAAGCCCAAAATTACAGCCCAGCCCAGCCCAAAGTTGCAGGCGTGACAACATAATTACCCATTACAGTAAAGGGGTATTGTAGTTTTTCGAATGCAGTGTCGTAGGGAAATATTAGAGAAAGAGTAAGGTATAATTAAATTATTTACGAGAATTGGTTTGTTTTTAGGAGATATCTCACCTCTCGAATAGTGAAAATTGCAAGCAATATTAGTAACTTCAATTTATGATATAGCTGGAGTCTTGTTTATATTTGTGTGTTCGTGGATTCTGTGAAAGCATTTGTGTTTAGTTCGTAGCAATGCGTATCGGAGCAAAATGGTCTACTAAAAAGGGAAATTTGGGGGCACCACCAACAAATTAACATAGATAAGTTGTTGAAGTAAGGTCTGGGCGATATGAAGTCTAATACGGCAGAGCAAATAGCTTTTGCAATTAAAACTGCTGCTCAAGATATGCAGAATTCCTTGATCTAGCATTTCACTATGACTATGGACCAAAGATCACCACGATTGGAAGATCGAATTACTAGATCTCATGAGCAGCATGATCTGATAATGAACTCCTTAAAGGATAACGAACTCCTTAAAGGATGAGCACTTCAAGTTCCAAAAGGGGAGGAGGTCGTTCATTTCTTCTTCGTTGCATGTTACTAAAACCACTAAGGGTTTGGAGGAACAAATTCAGGGTTGGTAGGTAAGAGTAGGTTGAGTTTAAATGAAGAAGGTCTGGAAATATTGGATCGACCCCAGGGCTCGGGACTCAGCTCTGGTCAATTTTGGGGAAGTAGCATTTGTACAGGTACGGGAGGAGATAAATTTATTGGGGGTCAACAAGGGCAGAATTTGGGACAATACAGTGAGATCAAACTGGAGACATGGTTGTGACTCTAAGCACATTGAATCATGTAACTCACTGTTTGTTTATTAACCATTAGATTTTTTACAATCGCCGAGGGCTAAAAGTGAGATTCAGAATTTACTTTAATGGAACCATTAGAATTCAAACAACTTCAGAATGAATATGTTTTGTAAACTTATTTATTCTCCTTAGTCAGGATCATTCGCGAGTAACCTTATATCATTGATTCAGAAACATTTCCATATTGTATTTTCTAATTAGCCAAAATATTTAATATGTATAGACTAACATTCAGGAGCCTGCAAGCTCTTCGTCTTTGTGTTTCTGTGTGGATGGGCATTTTATTGATTATAGAATGCATAGAAGACACTGTGATCCTATACTACATTCTTATAGCAATACAATAGTAGTGGGTAAGACAAAGACATTGCATTATTAGAAATCAGGTTAACTTTGGATTTTACTTACAGATTTAGCAATTGTAATTTAACTCGGATGTTTTATATGTCAATATCAAGTATATCAAGGAATCCTTGCCAACATATTGGTTATAGTACCTACAACAAAAAAGTAGGTTCCCGGTTAGAAAGAAATGACGAAAAAAGTCTATCATAAGATAATGTTCTATCAAACTACATTACCATAATGCGTTCATTTTCTTTGCTAACTTACCGTCTTACGCTTACAATCAATTTAATTAATATTTTACAGAATCTCACAAATATTTTCAAAGTGAGGTAGATAAAACATCAACAGCCATCCCTGAAGAAATAATATTTTTTATCAAAATGCAGAGAAATATGCTAAAAATTTTAAATAATTGGGACAAACAATTTTTTTGTCCTTCAAAATAATAATTTTAGGTTTTCACTAAATAAATTTTTAAGAAATATATACCTTGCATGCCAAAAACAATTAAAAAAGGCCAATTAACAGAAGCCATAAAGTTCAAAACATTGCACACACAACAACAATGATTTAGATCAACATCAATCTCAGTCTTCCATATTGGCCATAAAAGAAGCAAAAATTTTGTGTGTGCATCGTTGATAATGACAATGAAACCTACCTATATTGTGTTCCTCTACCAATCTGAGAATATCAACACCTGAACATAGACCAACTTATATAAACAAGAAATACTGAAGATTAGATTGTGCCTTGAAAGGTCAGATAGAGAGAATTAATTAGGGAAAAAAAGTACATACATATACAAAGATTTAGAATTAAAGAACTTCATATACCAATTAAAATTCGAGCGTAAAAATGAAGCACTTTAAAGTCTTCATATATAAAAAATCTCGTTCCCTGATCATCGTGCTGGCCTCGTTACCTATGGATGAATGAATTTATTGAAGTGAGATCAAACTTAAAAAAACTTTTAACGAGGAAAAAAATTAAGCTTGGTCACAGTAGTTGATCATGGAAATTGTTGAATCCTCTTCTAAAAGGGACACTTCTATTAGAGTAACAACGAATAATTACAGATACAGACTAAATAATAAACATAGGAGAAAGTCATTTTGCATCTTATAATTTTTATTTTCAGACTAAATTATCGGAATAAACATACAATGTTACCTTCTTAATAACCTGAATTGTATTATCTCCAAAATTGTCCTCAATCTACATGAATTAACTATTCGGTCAAAAACAATTGATAAGAACCTTGCGGGATCCCATCCACTTGGACTTGGAATCACAAACACATATCAGCATGTGGAAACATTGTAGTTTAAATTTAGAAAGGGTCGTGTAAGAGAAGTGAGTGAAATTACTTGGGTGTATGACTTGAGAACACATAACACTAACAACACTTAGAGTTAAAATGCATTCTGGAAAGTATCGACATAAGAAATTAAAGCGCAGTTGCCGGTATAAAAAATAGCAGTCATTCAAGGCTTGAATTTCAAGCCATTAAAAACCGACTACGAATGAACAATCATGAAAAAATATATATAAACGTTGGTTCTTCTTTTAACTCAATATGGCAATGAGAAAGGGTAAAAAATGTAGTTAGTCAATGAAAATATAATAAATTAACGGTTGGACAAGACAGAAGGTAACAAGAAGACCCAATCACATCCTCGATAAGATTATTGAAAGAGGCAACTTTTGGTTCCTGCCCACTAATTCTAACATGGAATTGTAGATACGCAAAGCTTTTTCTGGACAGGGATATTCGTGTCTCCAACTATATGTACACTCAGGAGACGGTTCCCAGTGCACTGCATAAGCTTGGTTCCATCTGCATCAGTGAAAAGACACCAATATTCAGTGCTGTAAATACAATAGAAAATAGAATGAATGCTTTAAAGTTGAAGTTATGTTTTAAGGGCTTGCATTCAGTCATAAGTAAAAATATAGGTAGGGATTTCTCCTGGCTTGTAGACTGACTTTCAAAATAACGAAACATAGCTCTTCCCAATCTACAAGGTTATATTTTGCACTTGCTTCTTCAGCAAGACACTAATAATATATGACATAAAAATGAAAGAGGTTCAAGGGAAAAATTCCCTTCTCTATAACAGGTACAACGCTATATGGCATCATCAACACAATTCTTGAAATATATAACGTTAAATGACTAGACAAACATTATTAGCTCTTAACATTGCCTAGAATCACACAAGTAGCACAAGAAGGAACCCTTTCAATAGGTCCCCTAGGGGTGTTAAAATGTACTCTATATTTTCAGCTATGTTTTTCTTCCTTTACGAGATTCTAACCAGTATGGCAGAGGGGGCTTATTATTATGAAATCTTTCTCGCGGAACAGGATCACCCACAATATTAAACAAAGACAGGAAATTAAATTGCAAAGAAAAATGCACATGAGAATTAAAATGTATAGTTGGCAGTCCACTTAACTACTTAAGCATGGTTTAATCTGTGCTGTTTAAAGACAGTCAAAGTATAGTAAGCAAAACCTAGGATTCAGCTTGGCAATTTAGCAAACACATTATAAGCAACTCCTGGGACTTTACGCATTGAAGTCTTTACAATTGTACCATAAACATAATTGTATGAAATGACATAGTACAAGTTGTCCAGAATGTGTGAGGGAAACGTGTTTGTGTAAAATGTAAAATGAGCAAAGGGTCTGTCTGAATTGTTAAATTTAGCAACTGGGTAAAATGCGGAAGAGACAAGTTTCTATAATGTTCGGCAAAATGTGAAAATAATTCCTTCAAATCAAAATCTTTCGAGAACCTCTTTTTTAACATTAATAATTAAAATAATTCTTTATATAGTATTGTAAAACCAGAATTAATTATACAACTATTAGATAACTACTAGTTTTAAACCCGTGCGATGCACAGATTGCACAAATTTTTTTTAATATTATATAATTTTTAAATTTTTTTTGAATTCAATTCTTAATTTTATTCATTTAAAATTTTAAATGATATGACTTCATAATAATTATATTAGTAGACGTATATATTCATAACTTTTTAGAATATTTAAACTTATTTAAAGTGATAACATTGGTAGGGGAAATGTTATTATAATGAAATTATTATTTTATTGAGGGTAAAAATATAATGTTTTCATTATGTTCGGACCGTAAAAAAATATTATTTTAGCATGGTGATTACTTAATCGATTAACTATAATTCTATAAAAGATATTTGAAAAAGACAATATTACTGATTAAACGATATAGTTTTATTGATAATTCTATGTGTATTTTAAAAAAAATAATATTTATATTTTATTTAAAAATTGATTTTTTAGTTCACATCGATAGGATGCGAATTATACTTATTCTAATATTAATTTGATTTATCTCGGATCAGTGGTTTGCATTATTTTATTTTAGCCCGATGCCTAATATACCGACCAAATTAAACTAATTATTTTTAATTTAATTTTCATTTTTTTATAGTCTGGAACAATAAGATAATTTTGTTTTAGATTGAATAATTAGTATATATGATTTTATTTTTGTTGGTCGAATAGTTTTTTATTTTAATTTTGTGTTAGTATGTATTAGTTGTATAATGTATTTTTTTATAATGGATAAATGAAATATATTTTATTTTGTTTATCCAAATTCATTAGTATAATTTTTTTAGGAGGATGGATAGTATTATTATTTTATCTTAGCCCGATTCACATGATATATATCAACTAAATCTTCATAATTATATTTAGTTTGCTTAAATTTAATTTAGCCCGAAGTAACAAATTAGAATAATATACAAATGAATATGAATTAAAATATAAATTGGTAGAAGAAGTTGAATTTAATATAAATTATAATGACATGGAGTTCGATATAAAATATAACTAAAATTGGTAAAGTAATAGAGTAAGTTGACTTCAATATCAATTGGAATTACAATTGATCGACCCAATAAGTAGAATTGAATAATTAAGTGAGTGTAAGTAAGTAATTTGAGCAAGTACCGACCGACTACAAAATTTTTGATATTTCATCTATTATTATATATTATAGATATATAATTGATGCAATGTTGACCCGAACGAACAAGAGATTGTCACAAATAACTTTATAAAAAATATTTTAAGTTGTCATGAAATTTCAGTATTTATATAACAAGATTATATTTACTGGATAAATAAATATAATTAATAAATTTTAAGCAGTTTTATTCTTATACATAGAAAAATTAGTAAAGGATGGACTTTAAAATATTATAGAATATTACAATATTGAGTTTATTCTTAATTATAATTGGTCCAAGTTGAAACTGTAATTTTTTAATACAAAATACGGAGGTTATTACTATACGGAGGATCTACTATATTAGGAAATGATCCAACTTTCTCCACATTAAAATTCAGTTCAAGTTTTCCGGGTAATTTTAGGCACATGCGTTACGTTTTTTACAGTAGCGTGATGAACTGATACTAAGTAACTTTTGGCGTATTTTAAGTATAATTTTGGTGTCTTTGTGGCGTGTTGGAGTCCTACGCCTTCAAGTCTAGACTGTCAAATTGATGTTCCTCTTACTCGGACGTATGTACATGATATTCCTTTTGGAGTGGCGTGTTAAATGGGCATTTTGGTGTTTCAACATTAATGTAATCATGAAAGAGATAATACGATAATTTATGTGATCCATATAATTATTTTTTATTTTTAATGTAAAACAGGTCGAATAAAATCATATATTTCAGTGTGTATATAAATTTCACTCATATATTATAATTTCAAATATGAAAATATAAAAATAATTATATGAAATAGTTTCATACAAAATTAAACAATTGCAAGAAATTCACTGCTTCATTCAAAAACTTTTAGATCCATATGTAAATTTAGGTATATGAAACAATATACAAATTTACATTTTTATAATTAGGCTATTATCCAAAATGTTTAAAGCCGGTAAATTTTTCAAATTATATTACTTGCTATTTTTTTTAAGAAAATAGCACCTTTCTTCTGATCCTTTTTTGAAATATAAAATTAGTTTGCTCTTTAAAAATTACATACAAATAGTTTAAATTTTAATATTACTCTTATTCAACAAAGTGGAATATGGGAAAAATAATTAGTTGAGTACAATGATCGTAGCTTTACCCGATTAGGAGGATAATATAAAAAAAAATTGAGTATTTTTCATAAATCGGGTCAAGTTTACAACAAATCACAATAAATCAATCTTGCAATTTTCACATACAATGATTGATCTAGTCTAATAAAAATCTCGAACACATTCATCCTTGTGAATATAGATTGTCACGAACACTTTATTTCATTGATATAACATTCTCATCGATCAAAAAACAAATTCTGATACATTTGTGAAAAAATGCTCAAATTTTGTGTTTTTTTAAATCGAGTAGTTACTGATGCTAAGTTTGAAATAAGTTTAAATATATTGGTCTAAATAAAAAATTGAATACATTTATAAATTATGTGTACACTTAACACTACTCAATTTATCACATAATTGTTGATTGATTTGACTTTTTGCGGTCAATTTGGTCAAATAAATAAAATTTAGCATTCTATTTTTTAAAAATAATATTACATATATTTTAAAAAAATATATTGAATAAACACGCATTATAAATTATTATTTTTTATTTATTTTCCTTACTAATATGAACATGATTATTTTACATTATTAATTAATTTGTATATATAACATCATTTTAATAAGCAGTTACTTAAAAATATATTACATTTTTTACATTTTTTTGCCGCAAATTATATTAGTTACTAAATACATGTTATGTCTTATTTTATATATATATATTTATATAATGACTATTTTTATATGTTAAATATTGATCAAAATTATTATCTTATTTCCAACTTTAATCATTTGGAAATATATAGTTATTAAATCAATATACAGGAAAAAAATATGAATAATAATGTTATTTCATGAATTGCAATATGGGGCTGAAATTTTACTATTTCGCGACACATATATATTAAGTATTTAATTAAAAACATAGAAGATGTTATGGTATGTGGTATGAGAATTAATATGTAGACTTTGGTTCGATTCCCACCAACAACATTGTTTTAAATTTAAGTAGATACAAGGGTAAATTCGTCATTTCATATGAATAAAATATCTCACTAATTTTATACCCACGATGGGCTATTATAAATAGGAGGATAATAAATTGCTTCAGAAGTTTGGTTCAGAAATATTAATTTGCTCATGAGATAAGAGATTTATATATAAAGCATTTTGTGCATCGCACAGGTATAAAACTATACGTATAAATTATGGTAACACGAAATAATGATAAAAAATATTTTTAATATCGTTTCATTGTGTAAAATATTTTTTATAATATCAAAGCATAAAATAGTTGTCTATAAAAAAATTATGGTATGTCT
Organism: Apium graveolens; assembly: GCF_009905375.1. Taxonomy (NCBI): domain Eukaryota; kingdom Viridiplantae; phylum Streptophyta; class Magnoliopsida; order Apiales; family Apiaceae; genus Apium; species Apium graveolens. The sequence continues at coordinate 298,886,124 of NC_133650.1, forward strand.
TGTATTCTGTATATATAATTATTATATGGTTGTTACTTATTTCAATACTGTGCGAATTCTCGTCAAATTAATTATTTCATTTTTGTGTAAATTCTCGCCAAATTAATGTAGAATTTATAAAGTTTTATATTGTTGATGTTAGAGGCCATCTTAACAAGAGTTGCTAAAATGGGACCGAATATAGGACCCAATATAGGTGCAAAGGATGAAGACCTAATATAATCAACGACTTATGGTTGAATGTGGCCAAATAACGAGGGTAGACGTGATCAACACATTCATAATGTCTACCAAAAAGTTATTTAGATCTCTTGTATTCTTGAACCTATTTCGATCAGATTAACTCTTTATTTCAAGAATTGAATCGGAGAACAATAACTCCCATTTTCTTATTTATAGGTCAATCAAAGGAGGATTCCAACCCGTATGTATGTTAATAACATCTCTCATAAGTTTATCAAAATTTCATCTCCAAGAATGTAGTCATACCATCCGTAATTGGATGAATTCCCATAGAAGGTTACCTGTCATAGGACTACCAGGCAGAGCTCTCTAAAATGAGCATGATCCCGATGTAGTATAGAGTATCGCAATTTAAGATAAGGACAAGCTCATGGATAATAAGTGAACATTTTTATGATATATAATTACATATTTAGCGACTATTAAATCATGTTAGGTCCCAATATTTTTGTAGAAGGGGGTTGAATACAAGCTATACCGTTTAATCGAATAAAATGCGGAATAAAAAAGTGAAACAAAATTCAAGTTAAATAAAACTATTATTAAACTTGAAAGATGTTACAACAACGGTATCGTTTACAAGAAATTAATCTCAAATAAATTATTTCAAATCTAGAATAAATTCGACATGAACTTTTTATATTTTTGAAATAAAAAGGATCAAATGCTAAAAGTAATTTGAGATTAAGTTCTAGGGATTTTGATCCGCTAGATAGTTACACAAGAACAAGAGAAGGATTTCTAGTGGTTTAGATTTAACAATAAATACTAGAAATTAATGTCTTGAGAAATTGCAGTAAGTTCTCTGCTTTTGTTCTGTGTTCTTCAGTTGGTTTGATATTCAATGTTGTTATGTTGAAAATCAGTTTCTGTTGTTTTCTATTCAATCAACCCACTTGATTTAATTGGCAAGACAATCCTTTTAGCTCAGCAAGACAATCCCAACAGCTAGTAGAACTTTCGGTAGGACTATTGATTGAACTGGTAAGACTATCGGCAAGACAATCATTTAAGCTGGAAAGATTATCGGCAAGACAATCTAAAAAGACTTGGAAAGACTTTCGGTATGACAATCCAATTGTCATACCAGTTCAAATATTTGTCTTGCTGAGTTAATTTTGAATATTAATTCAAAATCATTTTTGAAAAATGCATAATATTAATTTAGAATTAATTAACCAATTAATTCAATTAATCAATAAATTAATCTTTGCAGATATAATTTATTTTCTTAATTAAATTATATGACTTACTGAATTAATAGAGAATTAATACTGATCTTGAACAGCAACCACTCTTCTGACAATCTTCTGAAAATCACTGAAACTTATGAATCCATTTCACCACTTCAATGTTGACACTGGATGTAGTGTCTGGTTCATGAATGACTAACATCTGTGATGTTTCTTCATGTTTTGATTTTCTTCAGATTAAATCCCTGTAATTAATTGATACCCTAACAAGATCTCTGTCACTTGATTAAATCCACAATCTTGATTTATATCACTGAGGCTTGATCAATTTCTTGAGCTTCTTCCAGTGAATTAAGTCCTCAAGTCTGTAGATGAACAATGTTACTTAATCCTTTGACATATGTTACTTTGAGAGATCTCTCTGACGATAGAACCACTATTTACTTGTTACATCCTTATTTGATGAGTTAAATCCTCGAATAAACAAATAGGCTATGACATATGCCTTTCAATCTCCTCCTATTTGTTTGTTAGACAATAACAACAAATACCTAGAGGATAACTCAACTAACAAATAAGAAAAAGATATAAACAGTAATGCAAAGTAAATAGCAGAAAAGTTCTGGATTATATTTAACATTTTCTAGATTCCAAAAGAAATTTACAAGTGAATACAAGATAGATGTTCCTCTAGACTGAACATATGACTACATTGGTCTATCTTGATTCATAAAGCTCTAAGCATATTACATTAAGTTTTGAGCTAATTGAATTCAGTTGTCTTCCCTTCCGAATTCACCTTCTTCCAAATCTTGAAGCAACTCCTTGTCAAAGACACGATCCTTTTCTGAAGTGAAGCTGGCTGGTCTGACTGGTTGAACTCCAATTGACTTTAGCTTATTCTTGAACTGATTGTACCTTTTAATATTCTTTTCACAATAAGCTTGAATCAGATCAGCAGCTTGAGTTTTTAACATGGATGAGTATCCGACAGTTCTTAAGTGATGTTCCATCCAGACAAGATGCTTAGCAGAGTAGTCTTTAAGAGATTGTGCATCGAGATGTCAGATTTGAAGACAGTCAGACTTAAAGAATCTTACCTGATGAGGATTGTTGACCACTTGAGGACTAGCCCTGCTGGCAAACTCTTTGAGCCTTTCTCGAAGAACTTCATTCAATTCTGAGCTTCTTTTTACTTTGTTGAGTAGAACCCAAATCTCAGATAAAGAACGATTCTCAAACAAGTGAAGTGATACTTTGAAAGATCCTTCATTATGACAATATACAAAGATGCTCATTTTATTTAAAGATCTGTCAAAGGCAGCTGTGATCCTTGAGACTTCAGTCTTGATAGCATTCATGTACACGTCATTATTTGGATTAGAGATTTCCAGCTTGTCAAGAAGGTGTAGAAACTGCCTATCATTGTTTGTGCTCAGCTGAGGCATATCAAGTACTCTCCTAGCTTCATCCCATTTTTCACCAATCTTCAGTTTGACATCTCTTCTCCTTTCTTTAGCTTTAATGTCATGAAGACGTTGCTTTTCAAGAGTTTCTGTTCGTTGAATGTCTTTCCTCGTGTCAATGATCTGGGATATCTTTTTAAGTTCAACTTCTTTTCTCTTCAACTCTGACTGCTGCTGCTGAAACTCTTTCTCAAAAACATGATCCACTTGAGCTTCCTCCTCTCATTCTTCAAAATCACTTTCCTCCTCAGCTTCAAAGAAACCATCTTTATCTTCCAAGACTGGTTCAGTGGGAATGTCAAAAATATCAAAGTCATCCTGTTCTCCACTATAGTAGACATCATCAGTCTTCTTTGTGTCTCCAGCAGAAGAATTTTTTTCTTTACCCTTTTCACTTCTCCCTTGCTTACCATCTTTATCTTCCAAGACTGGTTCAGTGGGAATGTCAAAAATATCAAAGTCATCCTGTTCTCCACTATAGTAGACATCATCAGCCTTTCTTGTGTCTCCAGCAGAAGAATCTTTTTCTTTACCCTTTTCACTTCTCCCTTGCTTCTCCCCCTTAGTTGATGAATCCTCTACATATTTTCCTTTAGACCCTCCATGACCTCCATTACCTCCAGAGCCTGAGCCTTCACCAGACTACCCTTCAAAGAAAGTCCTTTATTCTTCATTAGGGCAATGAGAATTTTTTTATCATGAAATACAAGTGCTTCATCCCTTCATTGAGATGTTCCATGCCCATTTCTATCTTCACGAATCTGGAAGAGTCCAGTGAATGATTCATTTCAACTAGGTCTTCAAGAGAATTCATTCTAGTATGGAGAGAGCAGAAGTTTGTAATATCGTCGGCTGATAAAGTTGGAGATTCCTGAATGGAATTAAGCTTTGGTATCACAGTGGTCTTGAAAGCTGAGATATCATTTCTAATGAATGCCAGCTGATTGTTGACAGAGGTGGAAGAAGAAGACCGTTCAACCACTTGTGCTTTGAATGTTTGAGCCTCAGCCTGACTTTTAGCAAGTTGTTCTTTCAGATCAGCAATTTGAGCTAACAGATTTTCAGTGTTTGTATCTGTGTGTGCGCTCACCTGAATATCTTTCCTATTTGGTTCACTCAACTCACGTGCTTGTGTTTCTCTCAATATAAGTGCTCGTGAGGAGCCATCCTGTTGCTGATCTTCTGTACCTGCAATTGAAATCATCATAGCCTCTTCAAGAGAGGTCAGTGGTGGTGCAATGGGAATTCACGAGTCCCGATCCTCAGTCAAATCTATCTTTTCATGTGAAATAGATGTCTGAATTACTTCAGGGATAGATTGACCGAGTTGCCCTCCACTTTCTCCAGATAAATCTACGAGTGGAGAATCCCGTGAGGGAGCCAGAGGTGTTGGATTTGGGAGGGGAGAAAATGACTCTATTAGAGGTGGCTGAGAGTCAGATTTTCCCTCAGAAGCATGTGACTGCTCTTCTGCCGTAACTATGGCAGGCACTGTAACCGACTCAATGTGCACTCCTCTCTCTGTGTCCTGAGTATAATCTATTGGTCTGTATGCTTCCATTGTGAGTAATGAAAGTGTGCTTGACTCAGTACAAGATGCCATGGCCCTATGGCGAATTTCAATAGATTCATCCTGTTGAGAGAATGTCTCTAGTAACTGTTCATTGGTCATATCAAAGTCCATGTCCTGTTGGGAGGACACAGATGGGCTTTCAGATGCCTCAGTAAGTGTTTTTCTTTTCTTGGGACGAGGCAGAGCTGAGGGTTCATTCACATCCAATAACATACTACTTCCTACTAACCTTCTCGGTAACATTTTAGACAGTGGGGGAAAGGTTGAGACAGGTTGAGACTCTGTGTTTGGCTCTATGACCTGGGATTGAAGCTGCGGTTCTACAACTTCATGGTCAGCCCTATCAACCACTGGGGGTCTTTCAACAGAAGTAGGAATGGTGTGAAAGTGAGGAATTATTACCTGCAGTGGAAGAGCATCTGATATTTGAGCCTGGGTGGCTTGAACCACTGGAGGTTGAGGTTGCTGTTCATGACCGGGAAGATTGAAAAATTGGTAAAGGAATGAAGGTGGCCATGAAAGTAGATACAAGTACTGGAACTTGCATGAATTTGAAGGAAGTGTCTTGGCGTGTGTAGATCTTTTTGCTTACGGGAGGGGGTTCAGCTACTGATGAGTTAGCAAAAAGAGCCTTATGCTCAGGTGTGAGAAGATGTTCTGCTATAAGCATGAGAAAGCGAGCGTAATAGCAAGAAACCCTACGATTTGTGGAATGATCACGCTTAGCTGAAATGAGACGTCTCAGAAGAATGGGTAAAAGTAATTTGCCAACATTGATCCTTTGATTGAAAACAACCGTAAGACCAATATACTGCAGAGTGGAAGTGATATTGTGAAAATTTGATTTAGTGCAGTTGGCAAACACTTTGGAAAGAGTATCAAAGAAAATGTCCCATTCAGAAACTGTTAGGAATATATGTGCATTAGTTTGATGATATGTTTAACAAAACACTTAAGTAGAAATTTAGTGTCAGTAGCCTCAACGGATAAGACCACTTTGGCTATCCGTTGATGGTGTAGCTTTACTTAGAAATAAGTCTAGTATTGTAGCATATTTCAGTCTCTGTATTTAAAATGTAATTCTTAGAAGTTGAGAGAAACTATAAGTCATGTTGACTACTAGATGATATGCAGATAGGAAGGCCAATTGTAAATATTTCATGCCTTGTAATTTTGTATAAATGAAGTGGTATCAACGGATGACTTAAAGACCTTCAACGGATGAGAAGCTAAGCTTCAACGGATGTCTCTAAAGCTTCAACGGATAACATCCTTCAACGGATGAGAGCATCAACGGATGAGAGCATCAACGGATAAATGCATCAACGGATGAAAGCTTCAACGGATGTTCTGCTAATTAGCCGTTGATAAGTGGTAGTTGTACCTACAGACAGAGGCACATGGGTTGACAGAGAAAACTGAGATGTGGTAGCCGAATTTCAGGATCAACAGAAAAAGCAGCCGTTCTTCTTTAGTACAAAGATGCAATAGTCAACAAAGTACTTGAATGAACAGGAAAAGAAGCAAGTGAAGAACTTATTTTACTATTGTAATTTTATATTGTTTTTCACTTGTACACTTGGTAATATATAAACCAAGAAGAAGCTAGTAATTAGAGAGAGATTTTCCAGAGCTGTTAAGAAATATCTTGAGAGAAAATTCATCTAGTTTGTACTAGGATGCAGCTGTGATCAACATTGTTGAACACAGATTTTCTAATATACCATCTCTGGTGGAACAACAAATCCACCAGAAAAGTTTTTAAAGTTTGTTGTGTTCTTTACATTTTGTGTTTGAATATATATCTGTCTGCATTAGCTCAAAGCAATTCATACACTTGTTCATCTAGAACACACTGCTTTAATAAACTTCTCAAAACCTGAAAAAGTTTTGAGATTTACATTCAACCCCCCTTCTGTAAATCTCATTGTTAGTCCTCTAGGAATAACAATTGGTATCAGAGCAGGCTCTTGACATACAAAGAGTTTAAAGATCTTGGAATCTAACAAAGATGAGTAAGAAGGATATTGGAGTAAAGATCCCAGTTCTTGACAAAGACAGTTATCACCACTGGAAGGTGAAAATGCACCTTCATCTACTCTCCCAAGATGAAGGTTATGTAAACTGCATTGAGAATGGTCCTCACATTCCCCACAAAGTAGCCACAGTTGCTACGGCCACAATTGCTGTTGGTCAATCCATTCCAAAACCTAGAGCAGAATGGACAATGGAAGACACAGAAGAAGTCCACAAGGATAAGAAGGCTATGAACATTTTGTTTAATGGTCTTGACAAGGATATGTTTGATAATGTGATAAATTGTTCAACTGCCAAAGAGGTTTGGGACACAGTTCAGTTGCTGTGTGAAGGTACAGAATAAGTAAAAGAGAACAAAATGCAGCTTCTCATTCAACAGTATGAGTACTTTCATTTTGAAGAGAATGAATCTTTAAATGACACATTTAATAGATTCCAAAAGCTGTTGAATGGACTGAAGCTGTATGGTAGAGTGTACCAGGTGAAGGATTCAAATCTTAAATTTTTGAGATCCTTACCAAAGGAATGGAAACCCATGACTGTTTCCTTAAGAAACTCTCAGGATTATAAGGACTTTACTCTTGAAAGATTATATGGAATCTTGAAGACTTATGAACTAGAGTTGGAACAGGATGAGGTATTGGAGAGGGGGAGAAAGAAAGGAGGTTCAGTTGCATTAGTAGCTGAAAATGAGAAAGAATGCAGAAAAGAAACTGTGAGATCTACATCAAGCTCCAAAGATGGTGTAAGAAATCCAGAATCAGACAAGGGTAAAGAGCAAGTTGCTGAAAATGAAGACAACTCCAGTCAAGATGACTCTGATGGTATTGATGAGCATCTTGCATTTCTGTCCAGGATATTTGCAAAGATGAAGTTCAGGAAAAACACTAGAGCCACTAAACCCTATAAGAACATGGTGGACAAATCCAAGTTCAAGTGTTTTAATTGTGGTATAAGTGGACACTTTGCAAGTGAGTGCAGAAAGCCAACCTCTGAAAAGAAGAAATTTGAACAAGTAGATTACAAAAAGAAATATTTTGATCTACTCAAACAGAAGGAAAGGGCTTTCATTACTCAAGAAAAGGACTGGGCAGCTGATGGAGATGAAGAGGATGAAGATGTGGATTATGTCAACCTTGCTCTCATGGCTGATTCTGAAGAAAACGAAGTTAGTTCATCAAGCAATCAGGTAATCACTACTGATTTAACACAGCTTACTAAAGAAGAGTGCAATGATGCTTTCAATGACATGTCTACTGAATTGTATCATTTGCGTGTGTCTCTTAAATCTCTTGCTAAAGAAAATAGTAGGATCAAAGAGAACAATCTGTTTTTAAGTAATAGAAATACTGTGTTAGAAAATAAGTTGATTGACCTAGAGAAAACCAAATTGCATTGTATATCTGTTGAAAATGAACTAGCTGAATCTGTTAAGAAAGTAGAAATACTTTCCAATCAATTAGAGAAAGAGCAAGAGGTGATTAAAGCCTGGAAAACATCTAGGGATGTAAGTGCTCAAATTGCCAAAGTCCAAGGAATTGAATCATTCTGTGAAACTGCCTGGGATAAAAATAAAAAGAAACTGGAATTAATTGATGGACTGTCAACGGATGTGGAATCAACGGATGATGAAAGTTATCCGTTGAAGGAAGAAAAGGAACATCCGTTGAAGGTTCCTCAATTAAAACAGGCAGATGTTTCTAAAAGAGAAAATCTAAAGAAACTCAACAAAAAGTTTGGTTCAACTTCAAAGAACTTTGTCAAAGAAGGAGCAAGCACATCCAAAGATGTCAGAAAGGTGAATGTAGGGCACATGACCTTAGAACAGTTAAACAATAGGCTCAAGATGGTTGAGGATAAAAAGGAATCCAAAAGGAAATCCAACAGAAATGGGAAGGTAGGAGTTAACAAACATAACAATTACACACCTGACAAGTATGCTCCTAGAAAAAGCTGTGTGCATTGTAGTAGTGTTAATCATCTATCTGCTAATTGTAAATCTATTAAGAAATCTCCCATAACTGTACACTCTTCCATGCCTAACATGTCTGTATCACCTCTACATGCTATGCCTGTTATGTCTCAACAAAATCCTTATGCACATTTTGCAAACATGCCATATTTTAACAATCCTTATCTTGCTGCATTCAGTATGCCTCAAATGCCATACAATATGCCAATGTGGAATAACATGTATGCACAATCCATGCCTAATAATTCTATAAATGTGCTGGATAATGTTGTGACTAACCCTACACCTCAACCAACCACATCTAAGACCAAGGTTGACTCAAACTCACCTAAGTCTAAAGATGCAGGAGGAATGAAGTCTAGGAGAAAGGCTAACAAGAATGGACCCAAGGAAACTTGGGTACCAAAATCAAATTGATTGATTTTGTGGTGTGCAGGAAAATAGAAGAAATCTATGGTACTTGGACAGTGGCTGTTCAAGACACATGACTGGAGATTTCTCCCTGCTCACAGAGTTTAAAGAGAGAGCTGGCCCCAGCATAACCTTTGGAGATGACAGCAAAGGGTTTACTATGGGATATGGCTTGATTTCAACAAGGAATGTCATCATTGAAGAAGTTGCATTAGTTGATGGTCTCAAGCACAACTTACTGAGTATCAATCAACTATGTGATAGAGGGAATACAGTTTCCTTCAATTCTGAAGCCTGTGTTGTCACTAGTAAGGAAGACAACAAAGTGGTTCTAACTGGAGTTAGAAAAGGAAATGCGTACTTAGCTGACTTCAACTCTACAGATGCAGAATCTATTACTTGTCTCTTCAGCAAAGCAAGTTCAGTTGAGAGTTGGCTATGGCACAAGAAGCTATCCCATTTGAATTTCAAAACAATGAATGATCTAGTCAAAAAGGACTTAGTAAGAGGAATTCCTCTTGTTGAATTCTCAAGGGATGGTCTGTGTGATGCTTGTCAGAAAGGCAAACAAAGGAAAGCATCATTTCAGAAGAAGCTTGAAACAACAATTGATGAACCATTACAGCTGCTACATATGGATTTATTTGGACCAGTCAATGTATTGTCAATAGCAAGAAAAAGATATTGCTTAGTGATTGTAGATGATTTCTCAAAGTTCTCATGGGTCTGTTTTCTTGGATCAAAGGATGAAGCAAGTGAAATCATTATCAATCACATCAGGCAAGTCAACAATCATCCTGACTTGAAGGTTAGAAATATCAGGAGTGACAATGGAACTGAGTTCAAGAATTTAACATTAAGGCTGTTCTGTGAAGAAAATGGAATCATGCATGAGTTCTCAGCTCCAAGAACACCTCAGCAAAATGGGGTTGTTGAAAGAAAGAACAGATCTTTAATTGAAGCTGCCAGAACAATGCTTGAAGAATCAAAGTTACCAACATATTTCTGGGCTGAAGCTGTTAATTGTGCCTGCTTCACTCAGAATATTTCTTTGATCAATCAAGCTAAAGGCATGACTCCTTATCAGTTGTTCAAGAGAAGAAAACCAACTCTAAACTTTCTTCATGTCTTTGGATGTAAATGCTTTATACTGAGGAATCAATCTGACCATAAAGGGAAGTTTGATGCAAAGGCTGATGAAGGAATATTTGTTGGTTATTCAGCTGGAAAATCTTATAGGGTCTACAATCTAAGAACCAACATTGTTATGGAATCTGTGCATGTTGTATTTGATGATAAAAAGATTGATGGACTAACAGATGAGGGACATAATGAGAGACTCAAATTTGACAACATTGAGATATATTGTGATGATAGTGAAGAGGAGACTGATGGAGATGACACTTCAAAAGGGATTCAAAACATGCCCCTGGATAATGCACAAAATACTGCATCCATTGATAGAAGCAATGCAGTATCCGCTGAAAGACATAGTGCATCATCCATTGAAGTACAAAATGAAGCATCCGTTGATCATAGTTCATCAACGGATAATCGATTTACATCATCAGTTGATAGAACTCCAAGTTCCCTGCAAAGGACCAACAACTCAGGGGGAGTTTCAACTAGTCAACACTCTGTCTCACATCATGACAATACTGAGGCCACCTCATCTAGAGCACATCTTCCACCACAAAGGAAATGGACCAAGAATCATCCCTTTGAACTGATCATTGGTGATGCATCATCTAAAGTGCAAACAAGAAGAGCTACCCAAGATGAATGTCTGTACAGTAGTTTTCTATCTCAGGAGGAACCTAAGAAAGTGGAAGAAGCTCTATTGGATCCAGATTGGATATTAGCTATGCAGGAAGAGCTAAACCAATTTGAGAGAAACCAAGTTTGGAAGCTGGTACCCAAACCAAAGAACAAGAGTCCTATTGACACAAAGTGGGTATTCAGAAACAAGATGGATGAAAATGGCATTATCATAAAGAATAAAGCCAGACTGGTTGCTAAAGGCTATTCTCAGCAAGAGGGAATAGATTTTGATGAAACATATGCTCCTGTTGCAAGACTTGAAGCCATCAGAATATTTCTAGCCCATGCAGCCCATGCCAATTTCAAAGTCTATCAAATGGATGTCAAGAGTGCATTTCTAAATGGGAAATTAGAGGAAGAAGTCTATGTAAGTCAACCTCCAGGATTTGAAGATCCAAATTTTCCAGACTATGTGTATTATCTGTTGAAAGCACTCTATGGACTGAAGCAAGCACCTAGAGCCTGGTATGAAACCTTATCAAAATTTCTTTTGGAGAATCACTTCACTAGAGGTACTGTTGATAAAACTCTCTTCTTTAGGGATGTTAATGGCTCTAGTATACTTGTTCAAATTTATGTAGATGACATAATATTTGGCTCTATAGATGATAAACTTTGCAAAAAGTTTGCTAAGCTAATGCAAAGTAAATATGAAATGAGCCTAATGGGAGAACTAACCTATTTTCTTGGTTTACAAGTTAAACAAGTTAGTGATGGAATTTTCATTAGTCAAACTAAATATATTTATGATCTTTTAAAGAAGTTTGACTTAATGGAATGCTCATCTGCAAAAACTCCCATGGCCACTGCCACCAAACTTGAATTAAATAAGACTGAAAGGTCTGTGGACATTACAAGTTATAGAGGCATGGTTGGTTCACTTTTATATTTAACTGCTAGCAGACCAGATATAATGTTTGCTACATGTCTGTGTGCTAGATTTCAAGCTGATCCTAGGGAGTCTCACTTAATTGCTATCAAGAGAATTTTCAGATATCTCAAGGGTACACCAAATTTAGGAATTTGGTATCCTAGAGAATCTGGCTTTGATCTGATTGGTTATTCAGATGCAGACTATGCAGGTTGCAAAATAGACAGGAAAAGTACAACAGGCTCCTGCCAATTCCTGGGAAACAAGCTTGTATCATGGTTTAGCAAAAAGCAAAATTCAGTCTCTACTTCTACAGCTGAGGCTGAATACATTGCTGCTGGAAGTTGCTGTTCTCAAATGTTATGGATGAGGAATCAACTCCTTGATTATGGACTTCATGTTGATAGAATACCTATCTTTTGTGACAACACAAGTGCCATAGCCATAACAGAGAATCCTGTACAGCACTCAAGGACCAAGCACATTGATATCAAGTACCACTTCATTAGGGAGCATGTCATGAATGGTACAGTGGAACTACATTTTGTTCCAAGTGAACAACAAATTGCTGACATATTTACCAAGCCACTTGATGAATCAACATTCACAAGATTGGTAAGTGAGCTAGGTATGCTTAATTACTCTTAAAATTCATGTCTTCTTTGCAATTTGATGAGAAGCCTGAAATATATTAGTTGCTAGAACAAATTTGACTTTTAACAAAGTTTATTCCATCAACGGATGTTCCCTATTCGTTGAAAGTCAAAATTGCTCTATCAACGGATATTCATTATCCGTTGAAAGACAAGTATATCTCTGGAACTTTTATCCGTCAACGGATAAAGCTGAAGTACCTTTCAACGGATGACAATTTACATTATCCGTTGAAATGTCACATCAGACGTTTGAGGTGTTTCACAGCCGTTGATTCTATTTTCTTAACCGTTGATACCATACATACATCTGTATGTATTGGTTTTAAAGGTAGTTATTAGAATACTTACAGTTTATTCTTAAACGGCTGAAATTCACTAACACCTACTTATTGATTAATCCTTTATTTATTTCTTTTTCTTTGAAAGCATATAAGCCCTTCTGATTGTTCATTATTACTTTACGCTTTCTTAGAATTTCAAGCATTTACCATTTTCTCTCTGCAAAACCTTCAAGTTATTCTCTGCAATTTCTACTCACAACAATGGCACCAGTCGTGAAGATTATGTCTCAATCTGGGTTCATCTACGAGAAGAACAATTTCATAGCTCTGGTAGAAAAGAATGAAGCCCACTCAGATTATCACAAAATGATGGACTTCATCAAAAACTGTAAACTTAGCTATGCAATGCTGGAAGCCCCAACGATTTTCTGTGAAGTAGTTGAGGAGATTTGGACAACTGCTGAGTTCAACTCCATGGATATGACTATCTCCTTCACTCTCAAAGGTAAAAATCACTGTATTAACTGTGATGACTTACAAGCATGTTTTAAATTACCTGAGAACAATGCCATGACACCACACACTGATAGTGATGTATCCAGCATGTTAGATTCCATAGGTTACTCTCTTAACTCTGCTAATTTAGGGGGTATTAGACGAAAAGGCCTTAGGAAAGAATGGAGTTTTCTTGGGGATGCCTTCATAAAGGTTTTCTCTGGGAAAATTAGTAATTTTGATGCCATAACTTCATCTCTTGTTAATATGTTCTATATGCTTGTTTCTGATAGGTACTTTAACTTTAGCAACTATGTGATGCTAGAATTAGGTACTAGATTGGGTAACAAAGCTAATAGACCTAATAACATCTATTATGCTAGATTCTTTATGTTATTGGCTAACCATGTTGCTGAAGGTTTAGTCATAATCAATGAGAATAATAAACTCAAGTGCTGGGCACAAGAGAAAAGAGTTCTTGCAGACTTGAAGAGAATGGATCTTAACAGCAGTGTGCAATTGGTATATTTACCAATCATGAATGCACCCCAGGTAGGTGAGGTAATTGCTTCTACAACTCCTACTTCTTCCAACCCCTCTATTTCTTTATCTTCTAGTGTGGCCATGAAATCTGTGTCAATGCCCCAACAGATTTCTACCAAGGTCACCAAATCTAAACTTTCAAAATCCAAGACAAAGAAAACCACCTCTGTTGTTTCTCAAAAGACAACAGTTGTAACAACAACCATTAACCCTGAGGGAAGTGAACAGGGTGTGAGTGGTGAGGGGAGGGGTGAACATCAAAGAAACCCCCAGGATAAGGAAGGAGAGTTGAGTGCTTCCCAAGCTAGCCAAGCCCCAGTTTCTCAAAAAGCTGTGGTGGTTGAAAAGGTTTCTAGCACATCCCTAGTAGCATCCTCCCAAAAGGATGTTACTATTGAAAAGAGTTCCCAACCAGGAACACAGAACAAAAGAGGGAGGGACACTAAAGCCAAACACTCACCTACAAAAGCTTTTATTAGAAGAAAGAAGGCTAGAACCCAATCTTCTACACAGGGTGCACACACTGCACAGATACATCCATCTGTCTCTGTGCCTTCTCAAACTCAGTTTGATGTGACTCCAATAAATGTGGAGTCACAGCCCCATTCTCTCACAATAATCACACATCAATCACCAAACACTTCATCACCATCTCTGGATGTGGATATGTTATTCCCATCAATTCCTGATTCTCCCTCTTTACAACTCAGGGAGGAGCCCCACTCAAATACAGGTGATCATCATCTTTTAGATGATTTGTTGGATCACCCGCAAATTCTTTCAGATATAATTGAAGGATCTGTATCAACACATATCAAATCAATCTATACAGATTCAACAATTATATCACTTTCAATTTCATCTTCTTTTCCTTCTTCAACGGATATCACTCATCCGTTGACAAGTGGTTGCTCTTCAACGGATAAGCTTAATAGCAGTTATCCGTTGATAACAACAGTTTCAACTTCAACGGATATTCCACATCCGTTGATAGTCTCTACACAAATAACTGAAATGATTCCAAGTGTAGAAGACATGAATACTGTGCAATCACTTTTAGGATTGAGGGCAGGGAGTGAAAATTTGAGTGAGAGGCTGGGTTGCTCCCAGGCAAAAGGAGAGATTGAGAGCACAAAAATGCATGCTATTTCTTCCAGCATGGCAAAAGTCAGTGAGTGGAGTACCACCTTAGAAGGTGAAGGTGAGGGAGTGAGATGTGTGAGCCAGGGGGAGCCCCTGATGCAAGAACATAGAGAAAAAGAGAGAAAAGCAGGTACAGTTGATACAAGGGTGAAACCAGCCATTGCTCATGAGTCAATGATTGTGGATGATGCTGAAAAGGAAAGACAGTTACAGCAACATTACAAAGCTGTAATTGATAACATTTCCTTGGATGCTGACACTTGACTCATCCTGTGACAGCCTATCAAATGTTGGCTGCTCAGGGCAATGAGGAGGCAGAAAGGACACTACATCTAGTGCACACAACAGAATCTCTTCAAAGGGATAAAGCTGCTATTAACAGGATGCCTTCTACAGCTGGTGAGCCATCTGAGGAATTTGGAGTAAATTCTGATGATGATGACTCTATTTCTTCTGATGGAAGCATGAACATAGGGGGAGATGAAGACCCTAATTCCATTCCTAATCTACCTGAATGGGCCTTGACTAAGGAGCATAGAACAGGTGAATTCAATGTCCACTTGGTCAAACAAATCATCACTATTCAACAGGCCATTCAGAACACTTCAAATGCAAATATCAAGGCTATCCTCCAAGCTCACCTGGACTCACTGCATCTCATGAAGTTGCAGAAAGTAAAGCAAAATATGAGTCTAGATGATCTCAGGAAAGATATTGCTGACTTGAAATCCTTCACTTCAGAAAAATTGGATTCAGTCATGCCCTATGGTACTTTGCAGGACTTGGTTTCGAGATTGAAAAAGGAATCAGTTACTGAACAAAGGCTGGCCAAGTTGGAAGACAGAGTTCAAGGAATTGAAGATTCTGTGGCCACCCTTCTTCTCAACCAACAATCTCAAACCGATCTCCTAATGCAGCTGGCAAAAGCACAAGGCTTGACCCCTCTCCTTGATGATAACAAAAAGGGGGAGAATAAAAGGGAAGGGGAAGGAGAGCCCTCTACAAAGATTCAGATATCTAAAGTGCTAGTTCCTGCCATCACTACCTCTCCAATCATTCAAATCAAGGGAAAACCTGATGGAATTGATTTGATTCAGCTAGCAGCAGCTGAAATACAAATGAAAGAACAATGGAGGAGAATTGATGAAAGGTTGCAATTGGTGTTTGGTTCTACACAAAATAAATCAACATCTGTGAAATTTAGCACAAAGATTGAACCAATCAACATGGAGCTCAAGCCAGTAGGGAGAAATAAGGTTGGAGAGACTTCTTTCAAGAATTTAAAACCTATGGTTCTAAAGCCTAACACTAGATCCAGTATGGACTCCACAAAGAATCCCCTAGATTTTGCTCAGATGCAGGAAGTAGACTTTCCTCTTCCAAAACCTGATGGAGACAAAGTTCTAAGTGCAAGCATCATAAAGAAGAAGGAGACCAAGGACAAGGGTGAGAGAATGGACATGGCCTTTATCTATAGAGAGGGAAAGAGTATCTGTGTGATGCAAGGACATCCCAAATTTCTAAAGGCCAAATGGGAAGAAACCAGAAGGTTGAAGAAAGAAGCTGTAAAACTCAAGGCTGACAAAAGAGCACAAGCAAAGCTTGAAAAACAGCTAAAGTCAAGCCAAGTTGAAGAAATGAAAGGAATTGAAGTCAGGGGTGAAGAAAAGATTGCTAACTTAGATGAGGTTCTTGGGAGCATATTTGGTGAAAATATGGAAGAAAGAGAGGAATGGCAGAAGGGAAACAGAAGAAAGGCCAAGGCACACAGAAGGAGTGAAGATAACCCTGAAGATACCAAATCTATATCTAAACCACTACCTTCCATACCTGAACCTTTTGTTGCTGATCCCTCTATAAATATCCATGGTGAACCAATCATTCCAAAAGAGGAACCTATTGATTGGGACAACATCACATTGCCTACCTTTTTAACCACTCTACCACTACCAAAGAAACAGAAAAGCAAATCTAAATCTACACCTCCCCTAACCTCTAAGAAATTCACTCAAAAACAAAAACCTAACCCTAAGCCACCCATTTCTAAAGATGATTATGTTCACATCTGTGACATAAAAGAAGCTTCAGACATTAATCTCTATCTGGATGAGCTGGAGGAAGTAAGGGGAATAGCTGCCTACAGACAGCTACCAGAGAGATTGGTTTTCAGATATAAGGGAGCTGGGGAAAGAACATGGCCTCTCTACAGGATTCTAAATGAAGGCTACTCTACCTTGATCAGAGTCTTTTCAGCCATCAAAAAGGATTCTGGCTTTACCAGAACAGCCAAGACTGAAATTCTCAACAAGATTGCCAACATAAGGAAGACTTGGAGGGAACCAAATGCTTTGCCCAGAACCTTACTCATACAAGAAAGGGGAACTAAAATTCACAAATCACCTCATTGGTTGATGGAATTTAGAGATGACAAAGGAGTCAGAAGATTTTTCAGACTTGAAGACCAACTCAAGATTGCCAGCAATGAAACTCTCAAGGAAATGCAATCTAAGTTGGATATCAGTGATGAAGATGAAGCTGAATTCTTCAGACAACTCCAACTCCAATTTGAGGAAAATGACAAAGGGCTAGGAAAGAAAACCAGGGAACAAAGAAGAAAATGATGATTTGCTCAGGCTAGAGGAGCACCCTTGGAAATACTGTAAATCTTCAATTACCTCCTAGTACATACACTTTTGCAGCACTTTTATATTTCTACTTAGTTTCAATTCAAATATTTGTTAAGTGTTTTGTTATCATCAAGTTAACCCTGAATTTATGCCTACAATTCTTATAGACATAAATAGGGGAGATTGTTAGGAATATATGTGCATTAGTTTGATGATATGTTTAACAAAACACTTAAGTAGAAATTTAGTGTCAGTAGCCTCAACGGATAAGACCACTTTGGCTATCCGTTGATGGTGTAGCTTTACTTAGAAATAAGTCTAGTATTGTAGCATATTTCAGTCTCTGTATTTAAAATGTAATTCTTAGAAGTTGAGAGAAACTATAAGTCATGTTGACTACTAGATGATATGCAGATAGGAAGGCCAATTGTAAATATTTCATGCCTTGTAATTTTGTATAAATGAAGTGGTATCAACGGATGACTTAAAGACCTTCAACGGATGAGAAGCTAAGCTTCAACGGATGTCTCTAAAGCTTCAACGGATAACATCCTTCAACGGATGAGAGCATCAACGGATGAGAGCATCAACGGATAAATGCATCAACGGATGAAAGCTTCAACGGATGTTCTGCTAATTAGCCGTTGATAAGTGGTAGTTGTACCTACAGACAGAGGCACATGGGTTGACAGAGAAAACTGAGATGTGGTAGCCGAATTTCAGGATCAACAGAAAAAGCAGCCGTTCTTCTTTAGTACAAAGATGCAATAGTCAACAAAGTACTTGAATGAACAGGAAAAGAAGCAAGTGAAGAACTTATTTTACTATTGTAATTTTATATTGTTTTTCACTTGTACACTTGGTAATATATAAACCAAGAAGAAGCTAGTAATTAGAGAGAGATTTTCCAGAGCTGTTAAGAAATATCTTGAGAGAAAATTCATCTAGTTTGTACTAGGATGCAGCTGTGATCAACATTGTTGAACACAGATTTTCTAATATACCATCTCTGGTGGAACAACAAATCCACCAGAAAAGTTTTTAAAGTTTGTTGTGTTCTTTACATTTTGTGTTTGAATATATATCTGTCTGCATTAGCTCAAAGCAATTCATACACTTGTTCATCTAGAACACACTGCTTTAATAAACTTCTCAAAACCTGAAAAAGTTTTGAGATTTACATTCAACCCCCCTTCTGTAAATCTCATTGTTAGTCCTCTAGGAATAACAGAAACCAAATTGGATTTAGAAAGCTTGGTTAAATTAATCACCCCCTGATAGTGAATGGCATGAAAAAAGTTTGAAATCTCATTTTCAGAGGGTAAATTACAGAAATTGTCCATTGGAAAATTTAACGCTCGATTGATGACTGTTTCATCAACTACATACTGTGTGTTTGCCACGGTGAATGAAAAAGATTTTGAATCATCGGCCACAGTAGAGGTTGTGCAAATCAGTCTAAGCAGATCGACATTTAATAGCACATTTGATTTAATAGCAGAGCTAACAATCGAATGGTCATTTAAAATCTAATCCACGGCTTAAATTTTTCCACATCACACTTTTCTGGATTAAAATAACCAACATGATTATGCGAGACAATTTGGAAATTGAGAGCCATTAAAAATATAATAAAACACACACTTTCAGAATTTTAAGAATTAAATTAAGAAAATTCAAATTAAAAAAAATTAATAATTCGAATTAAATCAATTATATCCGAAAAACTTAGAAAGAAATGTATCTCGTTAATGTTCTTAACTCACAAAATCATATTTGCAAACTTACAAGACACAAAACCAAATTGAAATAAAGAAATAAATAAAAAAAAATGATTTTGGAGAGAAAAAAAATGAAGTGAAAATAGAAAAAAAATGGGCAGCACTTCCTCACTGTATGTATACACACATATATGTATATATCACAGTTAAGAGTGCTGAGTAAAAACTCGAGCAAGAAGATAACAATAGTGACTGATTTGATCGAACTTCGAAGAGAGAGAGAAAGACACGACTGTTGAATTGATTTTAAAACTGAATACAATCAAAAAAATTATTAAGTAGGACAACTGGTATGACAATCGAGGATAGTCATACCGATTGTCTTCCCGATTGTCATACCAGGCAAACGGTTGGAATTTAAAAAGGAAAAAGATAACTGGTATGACAATCTGATAGTCATACCGATTGTCATACCGGTATAAAATAATATGAAGTTAAACAGAATATACTAGAAAGACAATCGATAGTCATACCGATTGTCATTCTAGTACAAAAATAAATATATATATATATATATAATATAAGTTTTATAACTGGCAAGACTATTGATAGTCATACCGATTGTCTTGCCAGTATAAAATTAAACTGAAAATAAAATTAAACACATATACACATATACATTGGAATGACTTTCTGCAAGACAATTTCAATTGTCTTGCCGATTGTCATTGCAGTAATAAAACAAATTAAACAGAATTTACACTTACAGAAAATATTTACAAAAATAACAATATTTCAGAAGTAATTATATTTTATTCCAAAAATAGATTTCTGTTGAATTTTAGCAAATAAAATTCATAGAAAAATATTTTTAGAGAAAATAAAATATTCTGAGATATTAAAATTAACAAGTAGAATAAATAAAGAAGATAAGATAATAAAACTTACATAGAAATAAGCAAGAAAAATGATAAATATGATAAAATAAATTTGCAAATGAATTTTTCATTCATGAAAAATTAATTTGTAAATTCATTCAAGAACAGATCTCAGATATTAACTAGTTTAATCACTAAAGCTATTCAACATACCCAATTTACCAACTAATATGGTAAATGTGGATTCATCAAGTGGTTTAGTGAAAAAATCTGTTATTTGTTCTTCTGTTGGAACAAAAAATAGTTCAACCGTACCATTCATGACGTGCTCTCTAATAAAATGATACATGATGTCAATGTGCTTGGTCCTTGTATGCTGCACAGGGTTGTTGGTGATGGCTATTGCACTTGTATTGTCACATAGAATATGTATTTTGTTTAATACAGAGCCATAGTCCCGTAGCTGATTCCTAATCCACAAGATCTGAGCACAGCATCTTCCAGCAGTAATATATTCAGCCTCGGCCGTTGAATTAGAAACTGTTTGTTATTTCTTGATGTACCATGAGACTAGTCTGCTACCTAGGAATTGACAACTCCCTGAGGTGCTTTTCCTATCAACAACACTTCCTGCATAATCTGAATTTGTATATCCAACAAGGTTAAAACCAGATTCTTTAGGGTACCAAATACCTAGATTTGGTGTTCCCTTAAGATATCTCAAGATTCGTTTAACAGCAACGAGATGAATATCTCTAGGATCCGCTTGGAACCTTGCACATAAGCATGTAGCATACATAATATATGGTCTACTTGCAGTAAAATAGAGTAACGAGCCAATCATACCTCTGTAGCTTGTGACATCTACCTTAATGGAGTTTTCACATGGTCCAAGCTTGACAGCTGTAGTTGACGGAGTCCTTGCTGATGAAGAATCCTCTAGATTGTACTTTTTGAGGAGTTCCTTGAGATACTTGGATTGACAAATAAAAGTTCCATCTAACCTTTGATTTACTTGTAATCAAAGAAAGAACTTCAGCTCTCCCATCATGCTCATTTCAAATTTGTTGTGCATTAACTTAGCAAATCTCTTATAGAGATTATCATTAGTAGACCCAAATATTATATCATCCACATAGACTTGGACTAATATAGTATCATTCTTATGCTTTTTAGAAAAGAGAGTTTTGTCGGAGAGAGTGTCATACCATTTTCTCGGAGATTGTTTGAGACCATAGATAGCCTTGAAAAAAAAGTAGACAAAATCCAAATGATCTGGATCTTCAAAACCAGGAGGTTGCTCTACATACACCTCTTCATCCAGCTTTCCATTCAGAAAGGCACTCTTGACATCCATTTGATAAACATTAAAGTTAGAGAATGCTGCGAATGCCAGAAATATCCTAATGGCCTCAAGTCTAGCCACTGGAGCATATGTTTTATCATAATCAATGCCTTCAGCTTGAGAATACCCTTTAGCTACCAGTCTTGCTTTGTTTCTTGTAACCACACCATCTTCATCTAGTTTATTCCTGAATACCCACCGAGTACCAACAACTTTCTTGTGTGTAGGTCTAGGTACCAGTTTCCAGACTTGTTGATGTTCAAACTGATTGAGTTCATCTTGCATAGCAATCACCCAATCTGGATCAGTCAGTGCTTCTTCAATCTTCTTAGGTTCCATCTCAGAAAGAAATCCTGAGAACAGACATTCATTTTGAGTAGCACGTCTAGTTCTGACTCCAACATCCGGATCACCAATAATCAACTCAAAAGGATGAGCTTTATTCCAGATAGTCTGTCTTGGAAGATTTGATCTTGATGATTCGCCTTGAAATTCATTGGGATGTTGTGTCCTACTAGTTGATCCTTCAGCATCTCCCCCTGAGTTGTTGCCATATTGACTTGAAGATTCTCCGTCAGTAGCAGTGGTATCTCCATTGTTGCCAATGTTTCCATCACCATTACCTTGAGTATCATCATGATTAACAGGTTCTTTACCAGCAACAACCTCAGGTCCTTGATCATGTTCTGATTCTGAATCTAACATATCATCAAACTTCAGTTTCTCAGAAGGATCTTCAGTTTGGATACTAGGGAGTTTAGTGTCATCAAATGTAACATTGACACTTTCAGTTACTTTGTGTTGATCAATGATATACACCCTGTATGATCTTCTTCCATATCCAACAAAAATACCCTCATATGCCTTTGCCTCGAATTTACCACGACAATCATCTCCATCCTTGAGCACGAAGCATCTGGCAGCAAATACATGAAAGTATTTGATAGAAGGTTTCTGTTCATTCATAATCTCATAGGGAGTCTTCATGAAGTCTTTGTTGATTAGAGTTCGATTCTGAGTATAACATGCAGTATTGACAGCTTCAGCCCAAAAGTACATTGGAAGACCTGATTCACTTAACATAGTTCTTGCAGCTTCAATCAATGTACGATTCTTCCTTTCTACCACTCCATTTTGCTGAGGGGTTCTAGGAGCTGAAAATTGTCTGGTAATCCCTTTGTCTGTACAAAATCCATTGAGAAGTGAATTCTTGAATTCTGTTCCATTATCTGACCTTATTGCTCTAACAGGGATATTAGAATCTAACTCGATCAACTTGATATGATCAATCACAACTTGTGGTGTTTCATCCTTAGAGTGAAGGAATAAAACCCACGTATACTTGGAATATTCATCAACTATCACAAGACAATAACACTTCTTTG
Source organism: Apium graveolens (assembly GCF_009905375.1). Lineage (NCBI taxonomy): Eukaryota > Viridiplantae > Streptophyta > Magnoliopsida > Apiales > Apiaceae > Apium > Apium graveolens. Next base: position 298,908,785 of record NC_133650.1, read on the forward strand.
ACATCGAAAGAACATTAATTGGTCCAAATAAATCCATGTGCAATAATTGCAGAACACCAGTTATGGAGGATGTTTCAGTGCCTTTGTGACTTGCTTTCTTTGACTTTCCTTTCTGGCAAGCCTCACACAGTCCTTCTGGGGAGACTTCCAGCTGAGGCAGACCTCTGACCAATTCTCTTTTGATAAGAGAATTCATTGTTTTGAAATTGAGATGGGAAAGTCTCTTGTGCCATAGCCAACTCTCATCTGACGATGCCTTTGCATAGAATCAATTGACTTCAGTATTGCTTCCAGAGTTCATGTCAGCTACGAACAGATTTCCTTTCCGGATTCCCATCAAGGAGGGGTTTTCACTTTTCTTGTGCAGAATCTGACACTTCAGCTTGTCGAATAAAACATTGTAGCCGTTGTCACAGAACTGACTAATACTAAGTAGATTGTGTTCAAGTCCTTGCACAACGTACACATTTTCAATGATAACATTACCAGCTTGCAAACAGCCATATCCCTCAGTTAGACCTTTGCTGTTATCTCCAAAGGTAACCACCGGGCCAGCTTTCTCAACCACATTTGATAGCAGGGCTCTATCTCCGGTCATATGTCTTGACGATCCGCTGTCAAGAATCCACACTACCGGTTCCACCTGTTTAATGCCCTGCAATACAAATGGATTAGACCTTCTTCCGAACCCAAACTTGGTTGGGTCTGGCATACTTGTAGAATTGGCCTTTAGCAGGCAAAACAACATTCTTAATTTTTACGTTCTCAACTTTCTCAACGACTGGACATTTGACCTTGTAAACAGCCTTGACAAATTTATGTTTAGGCTTAGGCACAAATGTCTCCTTTCTAGCTTTAGGAGGACTAGCAGTCTTAGACCTATTATGCTTCTTATTATTCACATGCTGACGAGGAGTAGTCTTATCACTAGAAACGTGCTTATCATTAAAATAAGCAACCCTCAAATTAAAAGCACAAGACATGCAATTAGAAACACCACATACTTTATGAGAGGAATTAGCAACATGCAAATTATGCATGGTAGGCATGGCATTTTTGTTATCCAACTCAGGTGTGTCTGAGTTAGTCTTATTTGCTTTCACAACTTTGACTGGAACTTTCGACACACTTGACTTGGAAACAACCTTCTCATTAGCAAGATCTTCAGCACGTATTTCTTCTTGAATAATAAAAGAGGTCTCATCAAATGGTTCAGCAATTGATTTTTTATAGAGGGGTTTATCAACACCCTTAAGCACGTGTGGTACTTCCCTACCTTTAGCACAAACATGAGGAGGGAAGTTTATGCCTAATTCTCCAATAGCAACATTATAATCATAACCTACTCCAGATGTTTGATTAATAGCTTGCTTATTATAGAACTCTTTAGCCTTAGAGCAAGAATTAAAGTAAGCTTTGACCTTAGTCTCAAGACCGGTGATCTTGTCATTGAGAATAGTTTTGAGTTGTCTATAACAATCAACTCTATTCTCTAGAAAAGATACTTGTTCTTTTAATTTATCTTGAGTAATGTGCACAAGTCTTAATTCATTGACCTCTTTCTCAAGGTCTTTAATTTGTTGAGTTAACATTTCATTATCACGACGAGCACAATCTAAGGAGCCTCCTAGATGATAGACTAATTCAGCATCAGTAAATTTTACCTCTTTTCTTGACGATGAGGTATTTTCATCACTAGCCATAAGAGCAAGATTCCCAACTTCTTCATCTTCACTGTCAGTATCATCACATCTTCTTCCCTTTGCCAAGTAAGCCCTTTCAGATTTACTCTTCTGATTAGAATCATAAGAGTTCTTCCTAACTTGTTTTTGCTTCCTGCATTCTGTGGCAAAGTGTCCCAACTCATTATAGTTAAAGCATCGAATGGTGCTTCGATCAACCATCCATGTTTTGTATCCACCACTACTGGTGTTAGAGGATGAAGATCCACCTTTCTGGAATCTGTTGTAGTTGGACTTGTACTTGAACTTGGGATTCCTCTTGAATCTGACATTGGAGAATCTCTTGACAATCAGGGCCATTGACTCATCTTCCAATTGCTCCAGTTCTTCCAAGGAGTAAAAATCATCTCCTGATTGATTTGTAGTAGGAGGATCAAATTCTGCTACTATCACATTTTCTTCAGCCTTGGAAGACTGTACCATTCTCTCTGACTGTTGAGATTGTTGTTGTTGTTGTGGTTGTTGTTGTTGTTCTTTAGCTACTAGAGCAGTAGATGTGCTGACCACTCTTCCTTTCCCGTAGACTTCCTTCTGCTAAATCTGCTCCAACTCATAGGTTTTTAGCACACCATAGAGCCTTTCCAAAGAAATCTCATTCAGATCTCTCGCTTCTCTTATGGCAGTGATTCTATGTTCAAGATGAGTTGGCAGTGTTAAAAGGAACTTTTTGTTGACCTCCCTGATTGAATAATATTTTCCATTTATGTTCAGGTTGTTGATCAATGCATTGTACCTCTCAAACACTTCAGTAATTCCTTCTCCTGGATTGGATTTAAAATGTTCATACTCCGAGGTTAGGATCTCTAACTTGTTCTCCCGAACTTCCTCTGTGCCTTCATTAATCACCTCAATAGTTTCCCAGATGTGTTTGGAATTTTTACAGTTCATCACATGTATGTTCATCAAGGGATCAAGGGAATCAACTAAAATTAATTGAAGGCTGGCATCCAAGGAGGCTTCTTCTTTTTCAGCAGGAGAAAAATCCTCAGGGTCTTTTACATAGGTTCTAGCTTTGGTAATTACAACATCATCTTCTATAACCTCTGGTTCAATAACCATCGGAATTTTCAGACCCTTCTTTAACACGTCTAGATATTTGGGATTTGCAACTTGTAAAAACAAGAGCATCTTCTTCTTCCACATAATATAATTTTCTTTATCGAACAGTGGAATTTTAACGGTTCCAACTTTTTGTGTAGTCATTATGAATTTTTGAGTAAATAAAAATTCAAGGAGTGGAAGAATCACAAAAGTCTAGGATCTTGATTTGTTCGTTAATCAGAAGGCTCTGATACCAATTGTTAGGTCCCAATATGTTTGTAGAAGGGGGTTGAATACAAACTATACCGTTTAATCGAATAAAATGCGGAATAAAAAAGTGAAACAAAATTCAAGTTAAATAAAACTATTATTAAACTTGAAAGGTGTTACAACAACGGTATCGTTTACAAGGGATTAATCTCAAATAAATTATTCCAAATCTAGAATAAATTCGACATGAACTTTTTCTATTTTTGAAATAAAAGGGATCAAATGCTAAAAGTAATTTGAGATTAAGTTCTAGGGATTTTGATCCGCTAGATAGTTACACAAGAACAAGAGAAGGATTTCTAGTGGTTTAGATTTAACAATAAATACTAGAAATTAATGTCCTGAGAAATTGCAATAAGTTCTCTGCTTTTGTTCTGTGTTCTTCAGTTGGTTTGATATTCAATGCTATTCTGTTGAAAATCAGCTTATGTTGTTTTATATTCAATCAACCCACTTGATTTAATTGGCAAGACAATCTTTTTAGCTCAGCAAGACAATCCCAACAGCTGGTAGAACTTTCGGTAGGACTATTGATTGAACTAGCAAGACTATCGGCAAGACAATCCTTTAAGCTGGAAAGACTATCGGCAAGACAATCTAAAAAGACTTGGAAAGACTTTCGGTATGACACCAGTTCAAATATTCGTCTTGCTGAGTTAATTTTGAATATTAATTCAAAATCATTTCAGAAAAATGCATAATATTAATTCAGAATTAATTAACCAATTAATTCAGAATTAATTAACCAATTAATTCAATTAATCAATAAATTAATCTTTGCAGATATAATTTATTTTCTTAATTAAATTATATGACTTAATTAATTAATAGAGAATTAATACTAATCTTGAACAACAACCACTTTTCTGACAATCTTCTGAAAATCACTGAAACTTATGAATCCATTTCACCACTTCAATGTTGACACTCGATGTACTGCCTGGTTCATGAATGACTAACATCTGTGATGTTTCTTCATGTCTTGATTTTCTTCAGATTAAATCCCTGTAATTAATTGGTACCCTGACAAAATCTCTGTTACTTGATTAAATCCACAATCTTGATTTATATCACTGAGGCTTGATCAATTTCTTGAGCTTCTTCCAGTGAATTAAGTCTTCAAGTCTGTAGATGAACAATGTTACTTAATCATTTGACATATGTTACTTTGAGAGATCTCTCTGACGATAGAACCACTATTTACTTGTTACATCCTTATTTGAGTTGAGTTAAATCCTCGAATAAACAAATAGGCTATGACATATGCCTTTCAAATCACTAATTGAACAAATAAACAGTATATTCATATGTTAACATTTATGAGATTATGATATTTTCACGGACATACTTCATCTAGGAAATTCGAGAAATACCTTATCTATTTGAAATTAATATGACTAGTGATGATGATCCCATCATATGCGTATACGTCATAAACTATAACTAAGAATTATATTAAGGCTTGATTTGTAAGTGGTGTATGGAATTTTTGTCCATTAATACACTTGTTGTACCGGAGCCTGAATACTTTTATGTGACATACTGTAAATTTTTTTGATTAATCTTATATCGAGTTAAAAGGTTCTTGAGAGTTCTAATCCCATATATTCAGCACCATCCTCTCGAAAACCCTCGTGTTCTTCGGTAACATTGATGTAAGCTTTTCATGGTAGCTATTTGAATCGTTATATTTTACCATGCTATTTCAACAATGATCTCGTATTTTGTCAAATTAAAATGAAATAATGATCAAAATAACTCATTTTTGGTATCCAGCTGCTCAAAATATCTAAAAGCGTTGAATATTGACCAAAATATTCGTTGTATACACATCTGAGGTATATATATTTATTTTCATTAAAATTTGTTCAGGCACGATAAACATGAACATTTGTTTTTTTATTTTGTATATGGTATTCATATATATATATAAAGGAACGCATATGTTCTTTACAAAAAAAATTTAAAAAAATGAATAAGTATCTCCCATATGTGTATTCGATGAATAGTTAGGAAGAAACTTTAAGATTTTAGGTATTTTATGTATTTGTTCTCCAAAAATGAGTATTTGGATATGTTATGAGTAAAAAGCTAAGGTGTATTTAATGTTAGGGTTCATGAGCTTCAATGCTCTATTTGACTGCTATCGTGCTTCGTGACTCAATCTGCCTTCACAAGATGCCTATATACCTTATTATGTGTTAAGGATCAAGTCAAAAAATGTAGTTCTGATTTGTGGGGTGAGACCCCTTATATAGGCATAGGAAGCCCTAAATTCGATTAGGGTTAGGAGACTTGGTGGGAAAGTCTCAGATGTAGAATAGACTTTGGAGTCCTTGCATGTAGGGATTTGCTTCCTTTATAGGACCATGTGGCTTGAGTACTACTCTTTTGAGAGTTTGATTCTGATTTGAACTTGTTTTCTCAATCACAACTTGGGCCGATACTAGCCCTACGAATTTTAATAATGAAACCTTGGTTTGCGGGCCCTTTGAGGCCAATTGATGACATACTAATTGTTGGGCCTTAATAACTGGGCTTCGTCTTTGGACCAAATCAGGCATAATTAATGTGCTTATTTATTACGCAGTTAGGATTATTTTTATCCCATATCATTTCCCCTCCAACTTCTAGGAAAATATATAAGATTTTGTAGAAGTTAAGTTGTCATTTTGCCCTTGCAGGGTATCGTTTTTATCATAAAGTGTGGAGCGACCTACACGTTTACAACGATTTACCATTCTCGAGGCTTCAAACTATTTTCAGGAAATTTTTCATACTCATTTTCTTTACACTCTTCCTCTGCTAGGATATTCCTTGATGCGGTTAATGCACCAAATGCTGGGACTTCGGAGGTCTCGCTTCCCGGTCAGCGAGTCGCGGTCCAGGGGCGAAGCACCCTGGTTTAGTAATTTTCAAGAATTACTCTTTTAATTCCTTAATTTTTCGGGATTTTTTTCAAATTTTCTGCTAATTTCGACCAGGATCCTATTTGAAATACTTGCCAGTTCCTGTGCTCTAGTAGAAAATTTTCGACTAGGAACCACGACCTGGATTTCGACCTCGATCCTGGTCGTTCCCAAGGTCCAACTTAGGCTTCTATTCGAAGTAATTCGAACGGAATCCACGACCTGGATTTCGACCTCGATCTTGGTCGTTCCCAAGGTCCAACTTTGGCTTCCATTCAAAGTATTTTGAACTGAATCCATGATCTGGATTTTGACCTCGATCCTGGTCATTTCCAAGGTCCATTTTCAGGCTTCTATTCGAAGTAATTCGAACAGAATCCATGACCTGGATTTTGACCTCGATCCTGGTCGTTTCCAAGGTCCATTTTCAGGCTTCTATTCGAAGTAATTTAAATAGAACCCACGACCTAGATTTTGACCTTGATCCTGGTCTTCCCAAATGGTTTGGGCTTTTTAGGCCTTCAATTTCCTAATCCTAATTGGATTGGGCCTTTGGGCCTTCAGTTTCCCAAATGGTTTGGGCTTTTTAGGCCTTCAGTTTCCTAATCATAACTGGATTGGGCCTTTGGGCCTTCAATTTCCTAAATGGTTTGGGCTTTTTAGGCCTTCAGTTTCCTAATCCTAATAGGATTGGGGCTTTGGGCCTTCAATTTCCTAATCCTAATTGGATTGGGCCTTTGGGCCTTTAATTTCCTGAGGAAATTTCAAGAATATTCTGGAAATTGGGTTTTTCGTCTTTGGGCCTCAGGTTTATGAGCCTTTGACGTTTTACCTTCCCAAACTTCACCAATATAATAAAGTGAGTGGGATCATTCTCTTTCTCACTTTTCACTTCACAAGTTTCCTCTAAAAAACTCTAAGCATTTTCTGGCAATTCTAGGCATTTTCCGGCAATCAAATCTCCAGCATCCGGTTGAAGATCTTCAAATCTCCAAGTTTTTCCAGGTATATTCACTGTTTTCCTCTTGTTTTTCCAGTTTTTTGCTTAACTTCTGGGTTTTATATGAATATCTTCAGAATTTTCTGGGTTTTTCCTGCACCTTACGTGCACAAATTCATGCCCAAATTCATACTTTTCTTTGATCGATATGATCAATAATCGAGAGGGTGAATACCCGTATGGCGCTCATTTGGACGTGTTTGATCACGTCAACACATTCTATGATGCGAATGAGCTGGAGAAAATGAACCTTGTGTTCAAGGTCCAAAAGCCCTACAAGCTGATTTTCGCGAGTCCTGCAAATAGGGCTTGCCATTGGAATAAAGACGCTTTGTGCGTTTTCAGGGATTCCATCAGGGCAGGTATCAGGTTCCGCTTTCACCCTTTAATCCCTGTTCTACTCGCTGATATTGGGATCAATCCCTGTCAACTCCCTCCAAACGCTTGGAGATTGATTTGCTTTTTGTCGCAATACGCTAAGCACAATGTGTCCCCAACGGTTGCTGTTTTCAGAAAGATTTTTCATTTTAAAAACAGCCCTGATAAGAATCCAGGATGGGTTACTTTGAATCAACGCCCTACAATCCCCCAGATAGTCAATGGGAAGTCTATCCTGGATAACAATCTGGGTTGGAAGAAATAGTTTGTTTACTTGGTCTTGGAAGGAGGTGATTGGGGCACGCTCTTCCGTTCGTATTCCGGGCAGGTGGTCGATGGGAGCCCCAACGACATTTCACTGTCTGAATAAGAGACGAAGGCATTTGATCTTCTTACTCAGGATAACGGGATGTCTCACTCTTGGGACCTTATTAAGGCGAGGATTCTCGTCGAGCGTGGGCTTTCTCTCGTCCCTATGAAGAGTAAATTATAACTTTTGTCTTCTTTCCTTCACATAATTAGCTTAGCATGTTTCTCCTGTTTTATCTGTCATTTAACCCTTCATGCAACGTCGACTGAAAAAATAGTATAGGTGACCAAGCCCAAAGACTTGGAAACCACAAGGATGAAGCGAGCGGGGAAGCTTTTCAAAGACCCGCGCCTAGGAGATCGCTTCCCTGAATTTCTACTTCAGGCAGGAGAAGGGGATGAGGAAGGCCCCAGTCAGCCTCTTCGGACAAAACAGAAGCCAAGGGCCTTTTTTCAGCCAGCATGGGGAATCCGGGGAAAAGATAATATAGTCGGAAACATGAAGCATGCCAAGAAGTGGTCACTTCAGTCTATTTCCCTGGTGGATTACAAAGATTTTGTCCTTCAACAAGACTTGGAAGCTAATAAGTTGTTTGGTGCTCAGGCCCTGGCGACGGTAATTTGTCTTTGCCATACTTCTCTTACTTATTTACTTACCTTTTCTTGGGCCAAACTTATTTTTTTCTTCTTCCCTTTCCTTTCCTTTCAGGTAAACGCCCATTTTCAAGGGGCGCTTAACCAGGCTAAGGCTTGGAAAGTTTCTTGTGACGATACCACTAAGAAGCTCGAGGAGGCCAACGAGATAATTGAACATCTTAAGGCCCAGCTTTCCTCCTCGACTTCTGATTTGGAAACTGCTTGGGCCAAGATCGTTGTTCTCAATGACGAAAAAGAAAAAAGGTTTGATGCCTGGATGGATACCCAGGAGTTCAAATATTTGATGAAGGAGCACGACACACTCACCCATCCCATGAGCTTCAAGGAGGGCTGGGACGCTGCAGTTGAGGCTATTCAAGCCGAATATCAGGATCTCACCATTCATGCCTAAGATTGGGGACTGAAGGCTCATTGCTAGTAGCAGCTCTCATTGGAACATGATGACCTCTCTCTATGCAATCCACATAGGCCTCATCTTGAGCAAGAAGATGTGGGTGCATCTTCACCTTCCAGTGGTGATAATTGTCTTTGTCCAGAAATGGAATCTTCACTCAAACATCCTTCTTGTTCATCTTGCTGTTTTGTTATGATCTTTAAACTCTTTTTACTTCAAGAGCTTGCTCTGATACCAATTATTATTCCCTAACAATATAACAAGAATTACAGAAGGAGGGTTGAATGTAATTCTGGCTTCTTTTTGAGATTTATGAAAAATGGTTATAACTCAATTTATATCTAACTGTTTGATTTGCAAAGTGCGGAATACGGAGTTAAGTTATTCAAATATAAAGTAGTAAAAACTCAGGTCTTTAAAACTTTCTGGTGGATTTAAATGTATCCACTAGATATATCTATATCAAGAGAACCCTGTGTAGCTTGAATAGCTCACAGCTGCTTTACAAGTGAACAAACAAACTGCAGAAAAATTCTACAGAATACAGCTTATAAATGTTTCTCTGCTAAAAATGTATTTGCTTAGTTGGTTTGTTCTACTAGCTACACCTTGTTTATATATCACCAAGTTTACATGATAATAAGACAAGATTATAAAAAAAAACCTATCAAGTCTAACTCCATGCTGCTTCACTACTCTATTCCAGCATCTTTGAATATCTTCATAATAGCATGGAAATGGTAATGCTTCTTTGTTCTTAAAACCCTGCTAAACAGGCTGCCACATTCCTTTTGCAAACACTCGACGCATGTGACTGTGTTGTCACTATCAACAGATATTTGAATTGATCATCCGTCGGGTACATGCTTGTTATCCGTCGGGTAGCCTTGTTGATCATTCGTCGGGTAACTTTGTTGATCATCTGTCGGGTAGCCATTTATCACTTGACTCCATTTTATTTGTGCAGAATTACAAGACATCTTATATTTACATTTAATCAACCTATTCTGCACATCTACTAGTAGTCTACATGATTTATAAGCTACTACAGAATCTTATACAAAGTTGTTTGCAGAAATGTGCTACATGACTTATTGTTACATAAGCTACTCACCCGGTGAATATCAATTAGTCATCCGTCGGGACTATATTGAATCAGCCGCCGGGACTATAATTGATCATCCGTTGGGTGCTACAAAATTCACTAAGTTAAATCTACTAAGGTATTTTGTTTAGCTTATCATCAAGTACACAACATATTCCTAACAATCTCCCCCAATTTATATTTACTGGAATTGTAGCCATAAATTAAGAGAAACTTGATGATAACAAAACATCCAAAAATTATAGATTGAGAAATAGTAGATAAAACTGATAAGTGCTACAAATTGCTGAAAGTTGAACAATGCAAAGTACACAAATAAATTGCTCACAATTGTTATCAAGATGCTCCTTTAGTCTGAGCAGATAGATCTATTTCCTTGATTGTCTGGATTTCTTCCCAAGCCTTCTGTTATTTTTTTCAATTTGATTCTGAAGTTGTCTGTGGAATTCAAGTTCATCAGCTTCTGAGAGATTTAGCATTTCCTGCATTTCCAAAAGAGTCTCATTGCTAGAGATACTCAATTGGTCCTCCAATCTGAAGAATCTTCTAACACCTTTGTCATCCATGAATTCCATCAGCCAATAGGGCCTTAGATGCACTTTTTTTCCTGTAAAGGGAATATATAGAGTTTTTGGAAGTGCATCTTTGGCTCTAGTACTCCTTAGTTCCTCAATCCTCTTTAGAACTATTTTTCTTCCAGTCTCATTGTATCCAAAATTCTTTTTGAAGGATGAGTAGACTTTAATCAGAATAGATTGGCTTTCTTCGAGAATCCTGTGAAGAGGCCATGTCATCTCTTTCCCTCCCTTGTATCTAAATACCAGTCTTTCAGGAAGATGTTTGTAAGCATCAATTCCTCTTACTTCTTCCAGTTCATCCAAGTAGAGATTCAAGTCTGAAAATTCCTTGATATCACAAATGTACGTGAGATCCCTCTTGTTGACTATGAGTTGGGATTTGGTTAGAGCTTTGGATCTTAGAGATACAGGCTTCACTTTCTTGCTAGCTCTTGTCTTTGTCTTCTTTGTCTTGAAGATGGGTAAATTAAGCTCAGGAATTGGTAAACTATCCCAGTCTACTGGCTCATCCTTAGGAACAATTGGTTCACCATGAATATTTCTTGTTGGATCAACCACTTTGAATTCTTCATATACCACTGAGAGTTTTGATGTCTGAGTTATAGTTGTAGGCTTTTTGGGAAATTGTTCTTCCAATTCCTCATCATTAAAGTTCATTTTCCTCTTGGAATGGAGTTTGTATCTAAATCTTCTTTTCTGCTGTGATTCTTCTTGCATTTTCAGATCCTTAGGTTCAGTAATTACAGTTGGTTGTACAGGAAGTTCTGTTATGGTTTTTACAGCTTGAAGTTTGGCCAAGATAACAGCTTTTTCCTTCTTTTACTTTTGCTTCTTAGCATCCAAAGCAGCTTGCTTCTTTTCTAGCCTGATTCTTTCTTTCTCTTCCTTCTTAGCTTTCACAAACAGTGGGTGTCCAACCACCACACAAATTTCCTTACCATTTCTGTAAATTTTAGCAATTCTCCTTTTAAGCACTGAATCAGTTGGATCTTTGTAGAATGCAATAGACCTACCCAACAGCTTCTTCTCATCTGGACTAGGTGTTTCAAACACTGTATCCATAAGATTCTTGTCTGAAAACTTAGAGTAGTTCCTTTTGGCCTTCATGATGAGATCTTTCTTTGGAGATTTGATGCAGGAAGTTTGACCTCTTTCCAGATAGTTCATACTTATGTCATTCAAAGAAAATTTCATGACTTTAGAGTGATGATTGTAGACTCTGTCTGGCTTCTGAATTGGCCCAAACTTTTGTTGGATATCTGCATCTATCTTTCTCCATTTTTCTTTTATTTCCTTCTCTAAAGATGTAATATCAAGCATCTTGGGATTTGATGTCAACTCAAGCTTTTCAGCTACTCTTTGGATTAGATCAATGTTATCCAACACTGGTGGCTTTGTGAAAGCAATTGTTGGCACAATCACTTTGCTGACTTGTATGTTTAGCACTTTTTGCTCCCCCTTACTTCTTGATTCCCCTTGACTGAATAAGACAATTGAGCTTGCTTTCTCCCCCTAAGAAGAGGTTTCTTTCTCCCCCTTTTTGTTATCATCAAGTTGAGTAGAAGAAGTAGTTTGTGCTGCCACTAGCCTTTGAAGCAAGTCTGTTTGTTGTGCCTGATGTAGATGTATAGCTGTTCGAGAGGCTTTCATTATTGTCATTCTTTTCTCCGAGGAGTCCACCTTGGTTGCAAGATCAGTGTTCTTCCTTAATTATCTTTTAACATCAAACATTGTAGCTTCTGGAAGTTTTGCATCTAATATTTCAGCTATATCCTTCTTCACTTGAGTGATCTCTGTTTTGATAGAAGTGATATCCTGATTATGTTGGAAGCCTTGGATTTGATACAGATGTAGATAATTAAGATGTGCTTGTAGAAGCTGCTTGGTGCCTGCATCTATTGTAGATTGAATGGCATTATGTATTTCCTGGATTTGATGAATGAGAGTGACCTTAAAATGTTGAAGATCACAATCCTTGGAGAATGCCCATGAAGGAAGGCCAGATCTAGAACTGGTGCCTACTTCTCCCCCGATGTTCATGATTTCCTCACTTGCACTATCATCTCCAAAGAAATCAGCAGATGCACCTGTTCCATAGTCAATATCATCATCACCATTAGGTGGCATAACTGTAATAGCATCCTTAACTCTTTGCATTGACTGAGTGGTGTGCACCAAGTTCAGCATCCTTTCTGCATTCTCATTGTCTTGGCCAGCCAAAATTTGATATGCCGGAACAGGATGAGTAAATGCCTCAACATCCAAAGAGAATGAACTTATAATAGCTTGATTGTGCTGAGATAGTTTCTCTAAGTCTGCATCATTGGCATTCATTGACTCACTTGCAATGGATTTCACCCTTATTTCTCTTGTACCTGCATTTCTCTCATTTTCTCTCTCTCTTTTTGCATCAAGGGCTCCCCTTGTCTCCCCACCCTCACACCCTCACCTTCACCATCTAAGGCGGGACTCCTTTCACTCACTTTTGCCAGTCCTGAAGAAATGGACTGCATTGGTTCACTCTTTTTCTCTCCTTTTTCCTGGGAGTAACCCAGACTCTCACTCAATTCACTCCATTCCCTCAGTCCTAGGAGTGATTGTACTACTACTAAGTCTTCTGAACTTGTTAGAATTGAAGAGATTTGAAGCTGTGCAGAGACACCCGATGGATGAGGAATATCCATCAGGTTAGCAGTTTGACTATCCGACGGATGAGCTTATCCGTCAGGATACAATCACTACTCGACGGATGATAAATATCCATCGGGATAGAAGAAATAATTGAGTTTAGAGTGGAGACTATTGTAGACTCTGTGCAGATTAATGAAAATTTTGGCACAGATGTCTCAACAGTCTCAGAAAGGAAAGGTAAATGAGCCAACAAATCATCTAAAAGATGATGCTCACTTACTTGGATTTTTGGCTTCTCTAAGAGAGTTAAAGATGGAGAATTTGGAAGTGATGTTTTTATCATGTCAACATCCAATGAGTGTGTGGGAAAATTTGGTGTGTCAGGTACTTCAATTATGAGAGATTTTGGCTGTGACTCCATATTTATTGGAGCCACATCAACCTGACTTTGAGAGGGTGCAGTGACTGGGTCTTTTACACCAGTTTGCATATTGTGTGAGCCCTGTGCATCCCCAAGGGTTTTTGATCTTTTCTTTCTAGCATAAGTTTGTGGTGAGCTAGTGTCCCTACCCCTCTTGGCTTGTGCTCCTGGTTGGGAGCTTGTTTCAATGGTAACATCCTTTTGGGAGGATGAAACCAGTAATGAGCTAATATCCTTATTAAGCACTACAGTTTGTTGAGAAACTGCAGTGTGGCTAGGCTGGGAAACACTCACATCTCCAACCTTATCCTTAGGGCTTCTTTGATTTTCACCATATCCCTCACCTTTCTTGCCCACCTTCACACTCCCCTCTTTAGGTTTGGTGGATTTTACAACTGATCTCTTTTGAAAGAAATCAGAGGGGGCTTTCTTAGCTTTGGTTTTAGGAACTTTTGTTGGTTTGGTAGCTTGGGTAGGCAACTTTTGGGTCATTGACACAGTTGTCATAGCTACACTATAAAGCAAAGAAATTTGTGAGGTTGGAAGAGTGGAGACAAAAAAAATTACCTCACTTACCTGAGGTCCCTCCATTACTGGAAAGTAGTATAAGGGAACCTCCTTGTGATGGTTTGCTATGTTTAAATATGCAATGATCCTTTTTTCTTGAACTCAATAATTTAACTTGTTGGTTGGGTTCTCAATCACAATATCTTCAATAAGATGGTTAGCAAGCATCATAAAGAATCTAGCATAATAGACACTTTTACCTCTCTTATTGATCTCTCTTAACTTAAAGCCTAACTCAAACAAAACAAAATTACTGAAATTGAAGTACTTATCAGTAACTAGCATGCAAAGCATGTTAAGCATATAAATGTTTATATAGTCAAAGTTACTGATTTTACCAGAAAATACCTTAATTACTACATCACACAGATAACTCCATTCTTTCTTAAGACCCAACCTCCTAATTTCACTTAATTTAGAAGTAGTGAGTGCATAGCCCATGGAATTAAGCATATTAACAATGTCAGTGTCTGTGTGTGGAGCAGTTACAGTATTATCAGAAATCTTGAAACATGCTTTAACAATATCACTATTTATGCAAAACTGCTTACCTTTCAGAGTGAATGTGACGGTCTTGTATGTCGAGTTGTACACTACAGTTGTCCATATCTCTTTAACAACTTCACAGTAAATGGTGGGTGATTCCAGCATGGCATAGTTGAGTTTGCAGTTCCTCACAAAATCCATCATTTTGTGATAGTCACTAGACTGTTGAATCTCCTTGTTCACCAAAGCTGAGAAGTTGTTTTTTCTCATAGATATAACCGGTTTGAGACATGATTTACACTACAGGTGCCATTGTTAGAGATTTGGAATTTGCAGAGAGAGAGTTTGCTTTTGAGAAGAAAGAAATTAGAGCAATTGAATCTTGAGAGTGATAAAAGAAATGAATAAAAAGTAAATTTGCTTTTATACTATCTCTGAAATTAACTGACAAAAATAATAAAGTAAAATAAAGTAACCAATAAAAATTGCCCAAAATAGCCGTTTAAAAATATATACTGATTATGCCTTCGGCGCCCTATAGGTACCGTATGTCTTCGGGATACGGGTAGTACCTATATTTATGGTATGGCTGCGGGATACCAGTGTTGTTTCACGACTGATCATCGGGAACATCATGAAATGTTGTTGGTTCCAATCTAAATTGATATTTAAATTTCTTTATAGTTTTGATAATCATAGAATAATAATTTATCAACTGATTCTGTTTTGGATTAAAAGTATTGATTCTGTTTTGGATTAAAAATGAATTGCGGTTTTGATTCAGATTCTGATTTATGCTGATACTTACGTTGTTGTTAAATATCAAAGGTGGTATTAGTATAGATGATTGATGTTGACTTCAATATGGGTGTTGTGAGCATCAAAGTTCGTATTGATATCTAATTTGATATGGCAACAAAGTAAGTATTAATTTGAAGAGTTTGGTTTTGAGTAAAGTTTATGATTCAATCCATAATCATTGCTTCTTATTGTTATGGTTTACGATATTTCCGTAAACAATGTTTTACGAGTTTTATTCTCGTTAAGATTCAAAGTATTGCTGAAGCAGTTTGCTCAAAAATATCAAAATGGTTTTGAATACAATTAAGGAATCAATTATGGGGTTCCTCAACTAAAATTTTATGGTTCAACAATTATGATTTTAAATGTTCTGCGCTATTGCAGATGTCAGTTTTATATTAAAATGACCCGATATTTACTATAATGAACTTGCTGAGCATTTCTTCCGCTCATACTTGCCTGTTTTAAATTTAACCTCCAGTGATGATTAGCTTGCACTGTTTAGCAGCGTAATTCAAGGAAGCAAAGAAGAAGCTTTTGGAAAGTGGTTGGTCCAGGATTGTGAATTAGTGTAAGTTCTTTTATGTAAAGTTGTTTATATTATATTATATTATAATTGTATTATTTTATAGTTGGGCCTAGTATGCTTCATTTCGAAGTTATACTAGTGGGTTTAGTTTGGAGTTGGAATTTATCGAAAAGAGTTTTAAAATAAAGTGAAAAATTTATTGCTGGAATTTGGAATTCTTGTTTCTA
Organism: Apium graveolens; assembly: GCF_009905375.1. Classification (NCBI taxonomy): domain Eukaryota; kingdom Viridiplantae; phylum Streptophyta; class Magnoliopsida; order Apiales; family Apiaceae; genus Apium; species Apium graveolens. The sequence goes on from NC_133650.1 coordinate 298,924,830, forward strand.
GAACTGTAACCTTAAAAGATCTTGGATTAGTTTGGGGTCATTTATGATAAATATCTTCCGCTGGCATTTAATTATTGATTAAACAGGTTGATTTGGATTGAGATTTCATAGTGACGACCAAATCCTCTGACCCCGGATTTGGGGGCGTTATAGGTTGGTATCAGAGCCGAGGTTATTGTAAACTAGAAACGAGAGTGTGTAGGAGTGTGTATAGCTATGTGAGGACGTTTGAGCTCATATCGAGTTCCTGTTGGACTATTGGATATAGTACCAACGGATAAGTTAAGATAGGCGCATACGTCTGAAATGGTTGTGCTGAGCTGGATGGAACTCCAGGAAGCTGCAAACTTCTATTGTGGAATCTTTCGAGGCTACTATGATTCGACGACGACGAAGATTATCGATATCCTCAAAACATGAAGAAGTATCTATAATCGGATGACGAGTCAACAGAAGAGTTCAAATAAAAGATAAGTATTAAGATCTCGACAATACCTTCTCTTTCTATGAATTCTTTTGACATCTCTAAGAAAAAGGTATCTGTTAGAGGATATATTCCCTAACACTCGTTTAGTCATTTTGTGCCAGAATTTTATTCTCTGGATTCCATTTCCTTCGGAAATATCAGCTTTGAAATCTTTTCAGTTTTATTCATTTGATATTGAATTCCTTTCACATTCTTTTATTCAGACTGAGATGAACAACCCTAACTATAGGGGACAGAAGGTATACCTGTCTGTATGATAAAAGTTGTATGGGACGCCATCACTTGTGTGTGTTGTGACTACAAGAAGGTTAACAACCTTTAGTAGTATCTTAATTTGGACACGCAATACCAAGTTCATTTGATCATATTGATCTCTCGGTTATTCTTTTATTTCAACAATATTTTTTTTATCAAATTAAGATTTTTGTCCCGTTTTGATATAAAATTCTTTTCCCTTGAAATTCCATTATTTTATTATCTCAAATATTCGAAGGTATGCCAATCAAGTTAAGCTGAGTTATCTTGGTCAAGTCAAAGTAAGGCGGTGTGATGGGATTACGAAGGACAACGGTGGATTGCAATGCGATTAGAATATCAGTGGTGTAAAACAAAGTCAGTCTATTTCTTTATTTCTCTCTCTATTTAACTCTATCTCTCTTTCTCTTTCTTTTTCTTTCTCTTTCTTTCTCTCTATCTTTCTTTCTATTCTTCTTTCTCTCGATCAGTACAAGTAATTCTATTGAGGATTGGTCAAAGGATGTGGATGAAACAGTGATGCGGAGTGAAGCTCCCGTGATCATTATGTTATACGAGGAATCCAAATTTTTATTTCAGATTTTGAGAAAAGTTACGTATACAAGATTGGAAAGTTATCCAGAAGATCCCCAGTGTTCTCTTCTGCTGATTCCGAGGACGGAATCCTTATAAGGGGGGTAGATTGTGATATCCCATATTTTTCAGAATTATTATTATTATTATTATTTGAATATGTTTAGGTGATTTTCTGATTAGGAAGGAATAATATTATGGATATTTTATTCTTGTTTGACGAGTTGGTGTTATTAAATGGTAATGTGCTAATTGTTAAGTGTTATATCGATCCTTGTTAATTTCTAAAAATATTTACTTAAATATATCATTTTCAAAAGTTTATTTGAAAACCGATCATTTTATTGATATCAGTAAATTGGGTTCGTTTAGTAATATTAGGGATTGGATGGATATGCGGTCTGCTATGTGTTGTATGTAATATTAATTGTGTGGGACTCAGTGTTGATTGAGGATTATTTGTATTATTAATTACTGAGTCGTATCGTTTTGTTTTTGTCTTTAAAAGTGATTTTATTGAAAATTTAATTTCATAAATATTTATATTATCTTTAAAATTATTTTATGACTTTATAATTACAATAATTATTTTTGGGATTTTATATAATTTAGAAATCAATATTTCATCAATTTTTTAGCCCTGTATGATTTTCTGATTTCATTTATTTGTAAAATCCGTATATAATTTCAAAATTCTTCAAAAATTACGAAACTCATATTTATTTAAGTTTGGAATATTCTGAGAATTTTAAAATTATTTTGGGAATTTTTGGGATTAATTTTACCCGCGCATTGAATCGTTTAATTGTTAAAAGCGGGTATAAATTGTATTTTAAAAAATTATTTTGAAATTACGAAATTTATGTTTTTATAAAATTCGGGATATTTGTAACATTTTAAGACTATTTTCGTGATATTCTCAATTTGTTTCAAGTGCAGCTATGTTCGTTAATTGTAAAATGCGGGTATAGCGCACGAGTCAAAAATGTTTTAAAAATTATGAAAATTTTACTTTATTAGATTTTAATAATTCCGAGAATTTTAGCATTTATTTGGTAATTTTTCAAATTTTATTTATCCGCGCATTTATTCATTTAAATGCAAATTACGGGACAGAACCGGGTCACGGGCCATAGGAAGCTCATACTAATCTTTAATAATACATGTTCAATTTGTATTGAATTTTAAACATGTGGGAGAGGCTTAGTACCTGTGTGTGCTACGTGTTGATTCTGCAGAGTTGTAACATTTATTAATATAAAAAAAAAAGAAAAAAAATAACCCAACCCCCTCCCCTGTTATCTCTCGTCTCTCTCCTCACTCTCTATCTCTCTACGATTTTCTCTCTCTCACTTGCGCCACTCCCCCAACCTGCTTTCTCCCCCTGATTTCACCCGCCTCCCCTTTTCTGTCTCCCTATCCTATTTTCTTCCTGTTTATTTATTTACTTTTAATTTTCAAAAATTCATATCTTACAAACCGTACATCCAAATTTCAATTGTTATATATATAAACGATCAGTGCTTCGATACCTACACATAGGTATATATATTGCAAGGTTTTGAGAAGAAAATTTGCGAAGCATATTTTCAATTTTAATTTATTTTCGGGGCATAGAAAAGGAGTTTGAAGGCGTTGATTACTCCACATGGCATCTTAGCGTGTATATGTCGGGTGAAAAACCAAAATAACCATTTTTAAATAATAATCGCCCAAAATACCCACCAGAATTTTAAGCTGTCCAAAATACCCACCATATACTCCATTTTCAGTGGAGTATCCGGTGGATACTCCAGTGACATGGGAGTATCAGGATGATACTCCTTTGTCAGTGGAGTATTGTTAGGAATGTATGTGCATTAGTTTGATGATATGTTTAACAAAATACTTAAGTAGAAATTTAGTGTCTGTAGCCTCAACGGATAAGACCACTTTGGCTATCCGTTGATGGTGTAGCTTTACTTAGAAATAAGTCTAGTGTTGTAGCATATTTCAGTCTCTGTATTTAAAATGTAATTCTTGGAAGTTGAGAGAAACTATGAGTCATGTTGACTACTAGATGATATGCAGATAGGAAGGCCAATTGTAAATACTTCATGCCTTGTAATTTTGTATAAGTGAAGTGGTATCAACGGATGACTTAAAGACCTTCAACGGATGAGAAGCTAAGCTTCAACGGATGTCTCTAAAGCTTCAACGGATAAAGTCATCAACGGATAACATCCTTCAACGGATGAGTGCATCAACGGATGAAAGCTTCAACGGATAACATCCTTCAACGGATGAGTGCATCAACGGATGAAAGCTTCAACGGATGTTCTGATGATTAGCCGTTGATAAGGGGTAGTTGTACCTACAGACAGAGGCACATGGGTTGATAGAGACAACTGAGATGTGGTAGCCGAATTTCAGGAACAACAGAAAAAGCAGCCGTTCTTCTCTAGTACAAAGATGCAATAGTCAACAAAGTACTGGAGTGAACAGGAAAAGAAGCAAGTGAAGATATTATTTTATTACTGTATTTTATATTGTTCTTCACTAGTACACTTGGTAATATATAAACCAAGTAGAAGCTAGTAATTAGATGAGAGATTTTCCAGAGCTGTTTAGAAAAATATTGAGAGAAAATCCATCTAGTTTGTACTAGGATGCAGCTGTGATCAACATTGTTTAATCACAGATTTTCTAAAATACCATCTCTGGTGGAACAACAAATCCACCAGAAAAGTTTTTAAGGTCTGTTGTGTTCTTTACATTTGTGCTTGAATATATATCTGTCTGTATTAGCTTAAAGCAATTCACACACTTGTTCTTCTTGAACACACAACTTTCATAAACTGCTCAAAACTTGAAAAAGTTTTGAGATTTACATTCAACCCCCCTTCTGTAAATCTCATTGTTAGTCCACTAGGAATAACAATTGGTATCAGAGCAGGCTCTTGACATACAAAGAGTTTAAAGATCTTGGAATCTAACAAAGATGAGTAAGAAGGATATTGGAGTAAAGATCCCAGTTCTTGACAAAGATAGTTATCACCATTGGAAGGTGAAAATGCACCTTCATCTACTCTCCCAAGATGAAGGTTATGTAAACTGCATTGAGAATGGTCCTCACATTCCCCACAAAGTAGCAACAGTTGCTACAGCCACAGTTGCTGTTGGTCAATCCATTCCAAAACCTAGAGCAGAATGGACAATGGAAGACACAGAAGAAGTCCACAAGGATAAGAAGGCTATGAACATTTTGTTTAATGGTCTTAACATGGATATGTTTGATAATGTGATAAATTGCACAACTGCCAAAGAGGTTTGGGACACAGTTCAACTACTGTGTGAAGGTACAGAACAAGTGAAAGAAAACAAAATGCAGCTTCTCATTCAACAGTATGAATACTTTCATTTTGAAGAAAATGAATCTTTAAATGAAACATTCAATAGGTTCCAAAAGCTGTTGAATGGACTGAAGCTGTATGGAAGAGTGTACCAGGTGAAGGATTCAAATCTTAAATTTTTAAGATCCTTGCCAAAGGAATGGAAACCCATGACTGTCTCCTTAAGAAACTCTCAAGATTATAAGGACTTCACTCTTGAAAGATTGTATGGAATCTTGAAGACTTATGAACTAGAGCTGGAACAGGATGAGGTATTGGAGAAGGGGAGAAAGAAAGGAAGTTCAGTTGCATTGGTAGCTGAAGATGAGAGGAAATGCAGACAAGAAACTGCGAGATCTACATCAAACTCCAAAGATGGTATAAGAAATCAGGAATCAAGCAAGGGGAAAGAGCAAGTTGCTGAAAATGAAGACAACTCCAGCCAAGATGACTCAGATGGTATTGATGAGCATCTTGCATTTCTGTCCAGAAGATTTGCAAAGATGAAATTCAAGAAAAACACTAGAGCCACTAAACCTCACAAAAACACTGTGGACAAATCCAAGTTCAAGTGTTTCAATTGTGGTATAAGTGGACACTTTGCAGGTGAGTGCAGAAAGCCAACTTCTGAAAAGAAGAAATTTGAACAAGTAGATTATAAAAAGAAATATTTTGATCTACTCAAGCAAAAGGAGAGGGCTTTCATTACTCAAGAAAGGGACTGGGCAGCTAATGGAGATGAAGAGGATGAAGATGTGGAGTATGTCAACCTTGCTCTCATGGCTGATTCTGAAGAAAATGAAGTTAGTTCATCAAGCAATCAGGTAATCACTACTGACTTAACACAGCTTACTAAAGAAGAGTGCAATGATGCTTTTAATGACATGTCTACCGAATTGTATCATTTGCGTGTGTCTCTTAAATCTCTTGCTAAAGAAAATAGTAGGATTAGAGAGAACAATCTGTTTTTAAGTAATAGAAATGCTTTGTTAGAAGATAAGATGATTGACCTAGAGAAAACAAAGTTGCATTGTATATCTGTTGAAAATGAACTAGCTGAATCTGTTAAGAAAGTAGAAATACTTTCCAATCAATTAGAGAAAGAGCAAGAGGTGATTAAAGCCTGGAAGACATCTAGGGATGTAAGTGCTCAAATTGCTAAGGTCCAAGGAATTGAATCATTCTGTGAAACTGCCTGGGATAAAAATAAAAAGAAACTGGAATTAATTGATGGGCTGTCAACGGATGTGGAATCAACGGATGATGAAAGTTATCCGTTGAAGGAAGAAAAGGAGCATCCGTTGAAGGTTCCTCAATCAAAACAGGCAGATGTTTCTAAAAGAGAGAATCTAAAGAAACTCAACAAAAAGTTTGGTTCAACTTCAAAGAACTTTGTCAAAGAAGAAGCAAGCACATCCAAAGATGTCAGTAAGGTGAATGTAGGGCACATGACCTTAGAACAGTTAAATAATAGGCTCAAGATGGTTGAGGATAAAAAGGAATCTAAAAGAAAATCCAACAGAAATGGGAAGGTAGGAGTTAATAAACACAACAATTACACACCTGATAGGTATGCTCCTAGAAAAAGCTGTGTGCATTGTAGTAGTGTTAATCATCTATCTGCTAGTTGTAAATCCATTAAGAAGACTCCCATAAATGTACCCTCTTCTATGCCTAATATGTCTGCATCACCTCTGCATGCTATGCCTGTTATGTCTCAACAAAATCCTTATGCACATTTTGTAAACATGCCATATTTTAACAATCCTTATCTTGCTGCATTTAGTATGCCTCAAATGCCATACAATATGCCCATATGGAATAACATGTTTGCACAATCAATGCCTAATAATTTTACAAATGTGCTAAATGATTCTGTGACTAACCCTACACCTCAACCAACTACATCTAAGACCAAGGTTGACTCAAACTTACCTAAGTCTAAAGATGCAGGAGGAATGAAGTCTAGGAGAAAGGCTAACAAGAATGGACCCAAGGAAACTTGGGTACCAAAATCAAATTGATTGATTTTATGGTGTGCAGGGAAATGGAAGAAATCTATGGTACTTGGACAGTGGTTGTTCAAGACACATGACAGGAGATTTCTCCCTGCTCACAGAGTTCAAGGAGAGAGCTGGCCCTAGCATAACCTTTGGAGATGACAGCAAAGGGTTTACTATGGGATATGGCTTGATTTCAACAAGGAATGTCATCATTAATGAAGTTGCATTAGTTGATGGTCTCAAGCACAATTTACTGAGCATCAGTCAACTATGTGATAGAGGGAATACAGTTTCCTTCAATTCTGAAGCCTGTGTTGTCACTAGTAAGAAAGACAACAAAGTGGTTCTAACTGGAGTTAGAAAAGGAAATGTGTACATAGCTGACTTCAACTCTACAGATGCAGAATCCATTACTTGTCTCTTCAGCAAAGCAAGCACAGTTGAAAGTTGGCTATGGCACAAGAAGCTATCTCACTTGAATTTCAAGACAATGAATGATCTAGTCAAAAAGGACTTAGTTAGAGGAATCCCTCTAGTTGAATTCTCAAGGGATGGTTTGTGTGATGCTTGTCAGAAAGGCAAACAAAGGAAAGCATCATTCAAAAAGAAGCTTGAAACAACAATTGATGAACCATTACAGCTGCTACATATGGATTTGTTTGGACCAGTCAATGTATTGTCTATTACAAGAAAAAGATATTGCTTAGTGATTGTAGATGATTTCTCAAAGTTCTCATGGGTCTATTTTCTTGGATCAAAGGATGAAGCAAGTGAAATCATTATCAATCACATCAGGCAAGTCAACAATCATCCTGACTTGAAGGTTAGAAATATCAGGAGTGACAATGGAACTGAATTCAAGAATTTGACATTAAGGCTGTTTTGTGAAGAAAATGGAATCATGCATGAGTTCTCAGCTCCAAGAACACCTCAGCAAAATGGGGTTGTTGAAAGAAAGAACAGATCTTTAATTGAAGCTGCCAGAACAATGCTTGAAGAATCAAAGTTACCAACATATTTCTGGGCTGAAGCTGTTAATTGTGCCTGCTTCACTCAGAATATTTCTTTGATCAATCAAGCTAAAGGCATGACTCCTTATCAGTTGTTCAAGAGAAGAAAACCAACTCTAAACTTTCTTCATGTCTTTGGATGTAAATGCTTTATACTGAGGAATCAATCTGACCATAAAGGGAAGTTTGATGCAAAGGCTGATGAAGGGATATTTGTTGGTTACTCAGCTGGAAAATCTTATAGGGTCTACAATCTAAGAACCAACATTGTTATGGAATCTGTGCATGTTGTGTTTGATGATAAAAAGATTGATGGACTAACAGATGAGGGACATAATGAGAGACTCAAATTTGACAACATTGAGATATATTGTGATGATAGTGAAGAGGAGACTGATGGAGATGACACTTCAAAAGGGATTCAAAACATGCCCTTGGATAATGCACAAAATACTGCATCCGTTGATAGAGGCAATGCAGTATCCGTTGAAAGACATAGTGCATCATCCGTTGAAGTACAAAATGAAGCATCCGTTGATCATATTTCATCAACGGATAATCGATTTACATCATCAGTTGATAGAACTCCAAGTTCCCTGCAAAGGACCAACAACTCAGGGGGAGTTTCAACTAGTCAACACTCTGTCTCACATCATGACAATACTGAGGCCACCTCATCTAGAGCACATCTTCCACCACAAAGGAAATGGACCAAAAATCATCCCTTTGAACTGATCATTGGTGATGCATCATCTAAAGTGCAAACAAGAAAAGCCACTCAAGATGAATGTCTGTATAGTAGTTTTCTGTCTCAGGAGGAACCTAAGAAAGTGGAAGAAGCTCTATTGGATCCAGATTGGATATTAGCTATGCAGGAAGAGCTGAACCAATTTGAGAGAAACCAAGTATGGAAGCTGGTACCCAAACCAAAGAACAAGAGTCCTATTGACACAAAGTGGGTATTCAGAAACAAGATGGATGAAAATGGCATTATCATAAGGAATAAAGCCAGACTGGTTGCTAAAGGCTATTCTCAGCAAGAGGGAATAGATTTTGATGAAACATATGCTCCTGTTGCAAGACTTGAAGCCATCAGAATATTTCTAGCCCATGCAGCCCATGCCAATTTCAAAGTCTATCAAATGGATGTCAAGAGTGCATTTCTAAATGGGAAATTAGAGGAAGAAGTCTATGTAAGTCAACCTCCAGGATTTGAAGATCCAATTTTTCCAGACTATGTGTATTATCTGTTGAAAGCACTCTATGGACTGAAGCAAGCACCTAGAGCCTGGTATGAAACCTTATCAAAATTTCTTTTGGAGAATCACTTCACTAGAGGTACTGTTGATAAAACTCTCTTTTTTAGGGATGTTAATGGCTCTAGTATACTTGTTCAAATTTATGTAGATGACATAATATTTGGCTCTATAGATGATAAACTTTGCAAAAAGTTTGCTAAGCTAATGCAAAGTAATTATGAAATGAGCCTAATGGGAGAACTAACCTATTTTCTTGGTTTACAAGTTAAACAAGTTAGTGATGGAATTTTCATTAGTCAAACTAAATATATTTATGATCTTTTAAAGAAGTTTGACTTAATGGAATGTTCATCTGCAAAAACTCCCATGGCCACTGCCACCAAACTTGAATTAAATAAGACTGAAAGGTCTGTGGATATTACAAGTTATAGAGGCATGGTTGGTTCACTTTTATATTTAACTGCTAGCAGACCAGATATAATGTTTGCTACATGTCTATGTGCTAGATTCCAAGCTGATCCTAGGGAGTCTCACTTAATTGCTATCAAAAGGATTTTCAGATATCTCAAGGGTACACCAAATTTAGGTATTTGGTATCCTAGAGAATCTGGCTTTGATCTAATTGGTTATTCAGATGCAGACTATGCAGGTTGCAAAATAGATAGGAAAAGTACAACAGGCTCCTGCCAATTCCTGGGAAACAAGCTTGTATCATGGTTTAGCAAAAAGCAAAATTCAGTCTCTACTTCTACAGCTGAGGCTGAATACATTGCTGCTGGAAGTTGCTGTTCTCAAGTGTTATGGATGAGGAACCAACTCCTTGACTATGGACTTCATGTTGATAGAATTCCTATCTTTTGTGACAACATAAGTGCCATAGCCATAACAGAGAATCCTGTGCAGCACTCAAGGACCAAGCACATTGATATCAAGTACCACTTCATTAGGGAGCATGTCATGAATGGTACAGTGGAACTACATTTTGTTCCAAGTGAACAACAAATTGCTGACATATTTACCAAGCCACTTGATGAATCAACATTCACAAGATTGGTAAGTGAGCTAGGTATGCTTAATTACTCTTAAAATTCATGTCTTTATTGCAATTTGAATTGAAGCCTGAAATATATTAGTTGCTAAGAACAAATTTGACTTTTAACATAGTTTATTCCATCAACGGATGTTCCCTATCCGTTGAAAGTCAAAATTGCTCTATCAACGGATAATCATTATCCGTTGAAAGACAAATACATTTCTGGAATTTTTATCCGTCAACGGATAAAACTGAAGTACCTTTCAACGGATGACAATTTGCCTTATCCGTTGAAATGTCACATCAATCTTTTCAGGTGTTTAACAGCCGTTGATTCTATTCTCTTAACCGTTGATACTCATACATATATCTGTATGTATTGGTTTTAAAGGTAGTTTTTAGAATACTTACAGTTTATTCTTAAAACGGCTGAAATTCACTAACGCATATTTATTGATAAATCTTTATTTTATATTTTTGTTTATTAATTTGAGAAAGCATATAAGTCCTTCTGATTGTTCATTTTTACTTTACGCTTTCTTAAAATTTCAAGCATTTACCATTTTCTCTCTGCAAAAACTTCAAGTTATTCTCTGCAATTTCTACTCACAACAATGGCACCAGTCGTGAAGATTATGTCTCAATCTGGGTTCATCTATGAAAAGAACAATTTCATAGCTTTGGTAGAAAAGAATGAAGCCCACTCAGACTATCACAAAATGATGGACTTCATCAAAAACTGTAAACTTAGCTATGCAATGCTGGAAGCCCCAACAATTTTCTGTGAAGTAGTTGAGGAGATTTGGACAACTGCTGAGTTCAACTCCATGGATATGACTATCTCCTTCACTCTCAAAGGTAAAACTCACTGTATTAACTGTGATGATTTACAAGCATGTTTTAAATTGCCTGAGAACAATGCCATGACACCACACACTGATAGTGATGTATCCAGCATGTTAGATTCCATAGGTTATTCTCTTAACTCTGCTAATTTAGGGAGTATTAGAAGAAAAGGCCTTAGGAAAGAATGGAGTTTCCTTGGGGATGCTTTTATAAAGGTTTTCTCTGGGAAAATTAGTAATTTTGATGCCATAACTTCATCTCTGGTTAATATGCTCTATATGCTTGTTTCTGATAGGTATTTTAACTTTAGCAACTATGTGATGCTAGAATTAGGTACTAGATTAGGTAACAAAGCTAATAGACCTAATAACATCTATTATGCTAGATTCTTTATGTTATTGGCTAACCATGTTGCTGAAGGTTTAGTCATAATCAATGAGAATAATAAACTCAAGTGCTGGGCACAAGAGAAAAGAGTTCTTGCAGACTTGATGAGAATGGATCTTAACAGCAGTGTGTCATTGGTATATTTACCAATCATGAATGCACCTCAGGTAGGTGAGGTAATTGCTTCTACAACTCCTACTTCTTCCAACCCCTCTATTTCTTTATCTTCTAGTGTGGCCATGAAATCTGTGATGCCCCAACAGATTTCTACCAAGGTCACCAAAACTAAACTTTCAAAATCAAAGACAAAGAAATCCACCTCTGTTGTTTCTCAAAAGACAACAGTTGTAACACCAACTATTAACCCTGAGGTGAGTGAACAGGGTGTGAGTGGTGAGGGGAGGGGTGAACATCAAAGAAACCCCCAGGATAAGGAAGGAAAGTTGAGTGCTTCCCAAGCTAGCCAAGCCACAGTTTCTCAAAAAGCTGTGGTGGTTGAAAAGGTATCTAGCACATCCCTAGTAGCATCCTCCCAAAAGGATGTTACTATTGAAAATAGTTCCAAACCAGGAACACAGAACAAACGAGGGAGGGACACTAAAGCCAAACACTCACCAACAAAAGCCTTTATTAGAAGAAAGAAGGCTAGAACCCAATCTTCTACACAGGGTGCACACACTGCACAGATACATCCATCTGTATCTATGCCTTCTCAAACTCAGTTTGATGTGACTCCAATAAATGTGGAGTCACAGCCCCATTCTCTCACAATAATCACACATCAATCACCAAACACTTCATCACCATCTCTGGATGTGGATATGTTATTCCCATCAATTCCTGATTCTCCCTCTTTACAACTCAGGGAGAAGCCCCACTCAAATACAGGTGATCATCATCTCTTGGATGATTTGTTGGATCACCCGCAAATTCTTTCAGATATAATTGAAGGATCTGTGTCACCACATCTCAAATCAATCTACACAGATTCAACAGTTATATCACTTTCAATTTCAACTTCTTTTCCTTCTTCAACGGATATCACTCATCCGTTGACAAGTGGTTGTTCTTCAACGGATAAGCTTAACAGCAGTTATCCGTTGATAACATCAGTTTCACCTTCAACGGATATTCCACATCCGTTGACAGTCTCTACACAAATAACTGAATTAATCCCAAGTGTAGAAGACATGAATACTGTGCAATCACTCTTAGGATTGAGGGAAGGGAGTGACAATTTGAGTGAGAGGCTGGGTTGCTCCCAGGCAAAAGGAGAGATTGAGAGCTCAAAAATGCATGCTATTTCTTCCAGCATGGCAAAAGTAAGTGAGTGGAGTACCACCTTAGTAGGTGAAGGTGAGGGAGTGAGTTGTGTGAGCCAGGGGGAGCCCCTGATGCAAGAACATAGAGAAAAAGAGAGAAAAGCAGGTACAGTAGATACAAGGGTGGAACCAGCCATTGCTAATGAGTCAATGATTGTGGATGATGCTGAAAAGGAAAGACAATTTCAGCAACATTACAAAGCTGTAATTGATAACATTTCCTTGGATGCTGACACTTTTACTCATCCTGTGACAGCCTATCAACTGTTGGCTGCTCAGGGCAATGAGAAAGCAGAAAGGTCACTACATCTAGTGCACACAACAGAATCTCTTCAAAGGGATAAAGCTGCCATTAACAAAATGCCTTCTACAGCTGGTGAGCCATCTGAGGAATTTGGAGCAAATTCTGATGATGATGACTCTATTTCTTTTGATGGAAGCATGAACTTAGGGGGAGATGAAGGCCCTAGTTCAATTCCAAATCTACCTGAATGGGCCTTGACTAAGGAGTACAGATCAGGGGAATTCAATGTCTCTTTAGTCAAACAAATCAACACTATTCAACAGGCCATTCAGAATACTTCACATGCAAGTATCAAGGCTATCCTTCAAGCTCACATGGACTCACTGCATCTCATGAAGCTGCAGCAAGTGAAGCAGAATCTGAGTATGGATGATCTCAGGAAGGATATTGCTGACTTGAAAACCTATACTTCAGAAAAATTGGATTCAGTCATGCCCTATGGTACATTGCAGGACTTGGTTTTGAGATTGAAGAAAGAATCTGTTACTGAAAAACGGTTGGCCAAGTTAGAAGACAGAGTTCAAGTTATTGAAAATTCTGTGGCCACCATTCTTCACAATCAACAATCTCAAACCAGTCTCCTAATGCAGCTGGCAAAAGCACAAGGCTTGACCCCTCTCCTTGATGATAACAAAAAGGGGGAGAGTAAAAGGGAAGGGGAAGGAGAGCCATCTACAAAAGTCAACATATCTAAAGTGCTAGTTCCTGCCATCACTACTTCTCCAATCATTCAAATCAAGGGCAAGCCTGATGGAATTGATTTGATTCAGCTAGCAGCAGCTGAAATTCAAGTGAAAGAGCAAAGGAGGAGAATTGATGAAAGGTTGCAACTGTTGTTTGGTTCTACACAAGACAAATCAACATCTGTGAAATACAGCATAAAAATTGAACCAATCAACATGGAGCTCATGCCAGTAGGGAGTCATAAGGATGGAGAAGCTTCTTCCAAAGAACTACAAGCTATAATTCTCAAGCCCAATGAAAGATCCAATAAGGACTCAACAAAGAATCCTTTAAAAGAAGTGGACTTTCCTCCTCCAAAAGCTGATGAGAACAAGATTTTAGGCAGAAGTATTGCTTATCTCAAAAAGACCATGGTTGAGACTGTAAGGAGAAATAGAGCTATTATCATTAGAGAGGGAAAGAGCATATGTGTGATGCAAGGACATCCCAAATTCTCAATAGCCAAGAAGGAAGAAGACAAGCAATTAAAGGCTGACAAAAGAGCACAAGCAAAGCTTGAACAACAGCTAAAGTCAAGTCTAGTTGAAAAAGAAAAAGGGATTGAAGTCAGGGGTGAAGACAAGACTACAAACCTAGATGAGGTTTTAGGGAGTATATTTGGTGAGAGTGTGGAAGAAAGAGAGGAATGGCAGAAGGGAAACAGAAGAAAGGCCAAGGCACATAGAAGGAGTGGAGATAACACTGAAGTAACCAAATCTATATCTAAACCACTACCTTCCATACCTGAACCCCTTGTTGCTGATCCCACAATAAACATCCATGGTAAACCAATCATTCCAAAAGAGGAACCTATTGATTGGGACACTATCAAATTGCCTACCTTTCTAACCACTCTTCCACTACCAAAGAAACAGAAAAGAAAACCAAAATCTACACCTCTAATAACCTCTAAGAAATTCACTCAAAAACAAAAACCTAAGCCTAAGTCACCCATTTCTAAAGATGATTATGTTCACATCTGTGACATAAAAGAAATTTCAGACATTGAACTCTATCTGGATGAGCTGGAGGATGTAAGGGGAATAGCTGCCTATAGACAGTTACCAGAGAGATTAGTGTTCAGATATAAAGGAGCTGGGGAAAGAACATGGCCTCTCCACAGGATTCTGGATGAAGGCTACACTACCTTGATTAGAGTCTATTCAGCTATACAAAAGGATTCTGGCTTTACCAGAACTGCCAAGACTGAAATTCTCAACAAGATAGCCAATATAAGGAAAACTTGGAGGGAGCCCAATGCTTTACCCAGGACTTTACTCATTCAAGAAAGGGAAATGAAAATTCTCAAATCACCTCATTGGTTGATGGAATTTAGAGATGATAAAGGAGTCAGAAGATTTTTCAGACTTGAAGACCAACTCAAGATTGCCAGCAATGAAACTCTCAAAGAAATGCAATCTAAGTTGGATGTCAGTGTTGAAGATGAAGCTGAATTCTTCAGACAACTCCAACTCCAAATTGAGGAAAATGACAAAAGGCTAGGAAAGAAAACCAGGGAACAAAGAAGAAAAAGATGATTTGCTCAGACTAAAGGAGTGTCCTTGGAAACACTGTAAATCTTCAATTATCTCCTAGTACATACACTTTTGCAGCATTTTTAAATTTCTACTTAGTTTCAATTCATATATCTGTTAAGTGTTTTGTTATCATCAAGTTAACCCTGAATTTATGCCTACAATTCTTATAGACATAAATAGGGGGAGATTGTTAGGAATGTATGTGCATTAGTTTGATGATATGTTTAACAAAATACTTAAGTAGAAATTTAGTGTCTGTAGCCTCAACGGATAAGACCACTTTGGCTATCCGTTGATGGTGTAGCTTTACTTAGAAATAAGTCTAGTGTTGTAGCATATTTCAGTCTCTGTATTTAAAATGTAATTCTTGGAAGTTGAGAGAAACTATGAGTCATGTTGACTACTAGATGATATGCAGATAGGAAGGCCAATTGTAAATACTTCATGCCTTGTAATTTTGTATAAGTGAAGTGGTATCAACGGATGACTTAAAGACCTTTAACGGATGAGAAGCTAAGCTTCAACGGATGTCTCTAAAGCTTCAACGGATAAAGTCATCAACGGATAACATCCTTCAACGGATGAGTGCATCAACGGATGAAAGCTTCAACGGATAACATCCTTCAACGGATGAGTGCATCAACGGATGAAAGCTTCAACGGATGTTCTGATGATTAGCCGTTGATAAGGGGTAGTTGTACCTACAGACAGAGGCACATGGGTTGATAGAGACAACTGAGATGTGGTAGCCGAATTTCAGGAACAACAGAAAAAGCAGCCGTTCTTCTCTAGTACAAAGATGCAATAGTCAACAAAGTACTGGAGTGAACAGGAAAAGAAGCAAGTGAAGATGTTATTTTATTACTGTATTTTATATTGTTCTTCACTTGTACACTTGGTAATATATAAACCAAGTAGAAGCTAGTAATTAGATGAGAGATTTTCCAGAGCTGTTTAGAAAAATATTGAGAGAAAATCCATCTAGTTTGTACTAGGATGCAGCTGTGATCAACATTGTTTAATCACAGATTTTCTAAAATACCATCTCTGGTGGAACAACAAATCCACCAGAAAAGTTTTTAAGGTCTGTTGTGTTCTTTACATTTGTGCTTGAATATATATCTGTCTGTATTAGCTTAAAGCAATTCACACACTTGTTCTTCTTGAACACACAACTTTCATAAACTGCTCAAAACTTGAAAAAATTTTGAGATTTACATTCAACCCCCCTTCTGTAAATCTCATTGTTAGTCCACTAGGAATAACAAGTATCCACCCATATACTCCTTTGTCAGTGGAGTATCATCTAAAATTTTAAAATTTTAATTTTATTTTTTAAAAATATTTTATTAAAAAAATTAAAAGTGATACTCCACTGGGAAAGGAGTATCAAGACTGATACTCCACTGGTAAAGGAGTATCCGGACTGATACTCCACTGACAGAGGAGTATCTGCCATGATACTCTACTGACAAAGGAGTATCATCCTGATACTCCATTGAAATTGGCGTATTATCCTGATACTCCAGTATCGGTGGAGTATCTAGTGGGTATTTTGGGCACCTTTTTCCAGAATGGGTATTTTGGGCAAAAGGACATCTAAAAAGAGGTATTTTGGTCATTTTTTCGTATATGTCTATGACCATTAATTTCGGATTTTTCTGAAGATATTTTCCGGACATCAGATTTTCTCTTCGGGTTGATCAGAATTTATTTTGGGTAACGATTTCAAAATCCCTCCTTTGTACTTGTGTATATTATAGCATGTTAGTGTTGATATATTTATTTCATAATTTTTAGAAGTTTTTGTAGAAGTCATTTTTGACCGAGTTATTCATTTCTGGAGTGTTTATACGCTTAAATATAAATTATTGTGTTGATTGTTGTTGGTTGTGTCGATATGATATCGACTGGCAGTCCGAGAAATAGAGGAGGTGTTGTCTGATTTCCAAGAAAATATTATTTTTAGTTCTGAAGATTATTATTTTTATTATTATTCGAAAATAAATCCAAATTATTTAATTAATGAATTTTAATTGATTATTTAATTCGAGTTAATTATTTCTTATGATTTAAAAATTCCGAAGAATAGTTTCGAACTTTAAAATATTATTTTAAATTATTTTCAAGGCTCGATAAATATTATTAAATAACTTATTCTTATTTTATTCGTATTAAATAAACTGTTCATCCGTTTATTACGGAACGCGTACAGACTCAGAAAAATATTCCGCTTTCATTAAAAATACTTTCGAGACCAAAATCCTTTTGTTTCGAAAGGTCGCTTGTTTTACGAATCATTCTATGTCGATTTTTTGATCGATAAATTATATTTTTGACCCGATTTCTGTTTTAAACATACCGAGTCAAACCTTTTGACGAACCGAGACATGTGTGATATGAATTATGTGATATGCGAGTTATGTGTTTAAGTGTTATGTGAATTACGTGCATACATGAGTCAAATGTTTTGTGCTTGACTGCTTCCTTATGTGCGGGTTATCGTATGGGTAGACGATAGGATTTTGACGCGTAGTTCGTCGAGTAATTCTCGTTTAGACGATTAAAGTTATATCTTTTAATTATAGATGCGGATCGTTCGAGTGAGCAGGACAAGACGTTGGATAAAGAATGAGATAGAATGGTATTGGGTATCTGGCTTCTAACAATCGTAGGAGCAGCATATCAGTGAAGTGTTGAAAAGAAAGACAGAGATGTTTTGAGACAAAATGACAGAATTGATGCGTCTTTGCGCGTCAAAATGACAAAATGACAGAATTGATGCGTCTTTGTGTTTAAGTGTTATGTGAATTACGTGCATACATGAGTCAAATGTTTTGTGCTTGACTGTTTCCTTATGTGCGGGTTATCGTATGGGTAGACGATAGGATTTTGACGCGTAGTTCGTCGAGTAATTCTCGTTTAGACGATTAAAGTTATATCTTTTAATTATAGATGCGGATCGTTCGAGTGAGCAGGACAAGACGTTGGATAAAGAATGAGATAGAATGGTATTGGGTATTTGGCTTCTAACAATCGTAGGAGCAGCATATCAGTGAAGTGTTGAAAAGAAAGACAGAGATGTTTTGAGACAAAATGACAGAATTGATGCGTCTTTGCGAGTGTGACTAACTACTAAATCCCAAAGGCAAGTACCCCTGACTTCACTTATCGTTCAAGTGACATTTATTTTGAATCATATTATGCAAGTATCCCTATCATCACTTATCGTTCAAGTGATATTTATTTTAAATCTTCTTATGCAAGTATTGCTTTCCCTATTCTCAGTTCGGAATAAATAAATGTTTTACATATCGCAGAATTAAATGATTCTATTTATGCAAGTATTCTTCTGTTATTATATGTTCAGAATAGCTAAGTGATTTTACTTATCAAATTACTGGATTTATAAATGTTTTGGATTTTGAGAAAGATGATTTTGTTGCGAGTATTCCTGCCCAAGTGAATGGGGGAATAAATTTATTTAGGATGTCGAATGATTCGGCTCCTTTATTTAAGATTGGAATGGTTACTGGTTACTGGTTACAACGTAGGTGATCGAGATATCGGTCCAGCTGTAATATCTTTAAGGCTAGTTATGCCTTTTCTGGCGCCCTATAGGTACCGTATGTCTTCGGAAAACGGGTAGTACCTATATTTACGGTATGGCTGCGGGATACCGGTGTTGTTTCGCGACTGATCATCGGGAACAACATGAAATGTTGTTGGTTCCAATCTAAATTGATATTTAAATTTCTTTATTATTTTGATAATCATATAATAAATGATTTATCAACTGATTCTGTTTTGGATTAAAAGTACTGATTCTGTTTTGGATTAAAAGTGAATTGCGGTTTTAATTCAGATTCTGATTTATGCTGATACTTACGTTGTTGTTAAATATCAAAGGTGGTATTAGTATAGATGATTGATGTTGACTTCAGTATGGGTGTTGTGAGCATCAAAGTTCGTATTGATATCTAATTTGATACGACAACAAAGTAACTATTAATTTGAAGAGTTCGGTTTTGAGTAAAGTTTATGATTCAATCTATAATCATTGCTTCTTGTTGTTATGGTTTACGATATTTCCGTAAACACTGTTTTATGAGTTTTATTCTCGTTAAGATTCAAAGTATTGCTGAAGCATTTTGCTCAAAAATATCAAAATGGTTTTGAATACAATTAAGGAATCAATTATGGGGTTCCTCAACTAAAATTTTATGGTTCAACAATTATGATTTTAAATATTTTGCGCTATTGTAGATGTCAGTTTTATATTAAAATGACCCGATATTTACTATAATGAACTTGATGAGCATTTCTTCCGCTCACGCCTCTCCTTGATTAAAGAGTGGTGGGGCCAGAAGCCGGAAGCCAAACGTACGCCTGTTTTAAATTTAACCTCCAGTGAGGATTAGCTTGCACTGTTTAGCTGCGTAATTCAAGGAAGCAAAGAAGAAGCTTTTGGAAAGTGGTTGGTCCAGGATTGCGAATTAGTGTAAGTTCTTTTATGTAAAGTTGTTTATATTATATTATATTATAATTGTATTATTTTATAGTTGGGCCTAGTATGCTTCATTTCGAAGTTATACTAGTGGGTTTAGTTTGGAGTTGGAATTTATCGAAAAGAATTTTAAAAGAAAGTGAAAAATTTATTGATGGAATTTGGAATTCTTGTTTCTAGAACTGTAACCTTAAAAGATCTTGGATTAGTTTGGGGTCATTTATGATAAATATCTTCTGTTGGCATTTAATTATTGATTAAACAGGTTGATTTGGATTGAGGTTTCATAGTGACGACCAAATCTTCTGACCTCGAATTTGGGGGCGTTACAATCACCAAGGCTTAAGCAAACTTTTCAATAGTTGAATAATTCAACTCAACCCCATGTAGAATCACATAATATACAGGTTTCTGGACTTTAAGTTCCTCCTTAACAAATACTGCGCTCAAGGCATTTTCTGAAACAGCCAAATATAATTACAAAGTTTCATTAAGAATTGGTTGGCCAACAGCAGTGCTTGAATCATGTATTTCTTTAAATCCTCAAATGCCTCTTGGCTTTCATCAGTCATGCAAAATCTTTCACTTTCTTCAAAGCCTTGAAGAAGGGAAAACACTTGTCCCCAAACTAAGAGATGAATCGACCCAAAGATGCAACTCTTCCAATGAGTTTTTGAAGATCCTTTATGAAACGTGGAGGTCCCATGTCTAAGATGGCATTTATCTTGTCCGGGTTGGCCTCAATTCCCCTTTTGGAAAGCATCAATCCTAAAAAATTTCCAGATCCAACTCTAAAAGTATACTTTGCAGGGTTTAACATCATTGTGTGGTATCTCAGGACCTCAAAAGCTTCCCTCAAATAAGATATATGACCAGTATTTACAAGACTCTTTACTCACATGTCATCTACATATACTTCCATAATTTTCCCAATAAGGTCTTTAAAGATCTTATTTACCAACCTTTGATAGGTAACTCCTGCATTCTTGAGACCAAATGCCATAACAAGATAACAAAAAATACCAAAGTCAGTGACGAATGATACCTTTGGGATGTCATCCTTATCCATCTTGATCTGATTATAACCGCTAACCCCATTGTTGTGTATATGTTGTGAACTTGATGATTTTATTAACAAAACACCTTGGTAGATTTTACTTAGTGAAATTGTAGCACTCGATGTATAAGGATTATAGTCCCGACGGATGACTCAATATAGTCCCGACGGATGATGATTTATTTTCCATCGAGTGAGTAGCTTATGTAACAATAAGTTTGTAGTACATTTCTGCATACACATTGTTTAGACTCTGTAGGTAGTTCTCAAGTCATGTTGACTTTATCTAGATATGCAGAATAGGTTGATTAATTGTACATAAATGATGTCTTGTAATCCTGTATAAATGAAATGAAGTCAAGTGCCAGATTGCTACCCGACGGATAACCAACAATGCCATTCGACGGATGATCATGAACTCGACGAATGATCATGAACTCGACGGATGATCATGAATTCGACGGATAAAGAATCCAAATATCTGTTGACAGTGACAACACAATCACATGCGTCGAGTGTATGCATAAGCAATGTGGTAGCCTATTCAACTGGGTTTTCGAGAACAAAGAAGCGTTGCCATTTCCATGCTATTATGAAGATATTCAAATATGCTGGAATAGAGTAATGAAGTAACATTGTAATAGACTCGATAGTTTTTGTTTTATTATATTATCTTATTACTTTGTAATCTTGGTGATATATAAACCAAGAAGCAGCAAATAGAACAACTAACCGAACTAAGAAACTGAAGAACCAAGAGAGAAATATGTGTAAGCTGCATTCTTAGCATTTCTCTCATTCTTAGTTATTGTTTATTTGTAAGCAGCTGTGAGCATTTTGCTACACAGAGTTCTCTCGATATATATTATGTGGCACCCTCCAAACCCGGGTCAGAAGTTTGGGATCCACACACACACACCTTATTTATAACCTGCTTATAACAATAATAAAAATAATAGTAATATGCAGTGACCCTACTTACCAACTACCACGGACCGTAACATGTTAAAGTATGCACACAAGCCAAACACACACTTATATTACAAACCGTTCAAATCCCAACTATCTAAACTCAGAACTGAGTATTAAACTTTATTAAAAACTTTTACAAACTTAAATTACTCCAAAAGGTGCCTACTAGCTTAACTCGATCAACCTGAACCCCAAGCTCTCGTGCTGGACTGGGGATCCTCGGTACCAACTGGTTCCTTCTTAACTGGAAAAGGACATAAACAACATCGCACAAATGAGCTAACTAGCTCAGCAAGTCACAATGACAAAACTGAGAATAATGATCATCAGGTGAAAATGGTTATGATATCAAGTGAACAATGGATTATGATTTAGAATTGGATATTATATTTTCATTTTAAAAACCAAAGTTAGGCTGCTGATCAGTC
Source organism: Apium graveolens (assembly GCF_009905375.1). NCBI lineage: Eukaryota > Viridiplantae > Streptophyta > Magnoliopsida > Apiales > Apiaceae > Apium > Apium graveolens. Next base: position 298,946,905 of record NC_133650.1, read on the forward strand.
ACGCACTAACCCCGAGCAAAGCACACAGCACTGCTCTAACTACTGGATCCAAGGCACACATTGGCCTAACTTGACCATTATATGGTCTGACCACGAATCTGGTCCACAATTTTATAAAAACAATTCAATTTTAACATAATAACAGGATAAACAATAATAAGCAATAAACAGAATCATTAACAACATTGGAAATTCAATAATGAAATGGTTTCAATCTTTATAAGGATCAATATGGCATTTTCAAAGCTTGGCTATTAGGTAATGAAATAATTGGATAACAAAGGAATCAGCGTTTCAGGGTTAACAGGAATTGGTCTTTCAAATCATAAGGTACAATGGTTTGAGTATATAAGTAATTCGGTTCAGTGTTTAGTATTTAGTTTGTATGTATTTGTGGAGTAATATCGTATATTTGTGGTTCGTATCTGGGTATACAACAATCAATGGTTTAGAACGAATAAAGTTTACGGCTAAAGATCAATAACTGCAATCAGGATTTTGGGTTCAGTGCTTCAAAGCACTTGCAATATAAAACAGGACTATCAATTCACTACAATATATCTCGAGAAAGTTCAGAACACTTGCCTGGTATTAGCTTGCTGTACTGCACTCACTTTCAATCACAACTGTCTTACTCCTCGACTACCTGTTTCCCTTTCCTACGCCTTGCCTCTTCTGCTCACATATCACAAACATCTATCAATATTTAACTTATACGATTCTATTCGAAACACACTTCTATCTACCATTCGTTTCACCCAAATCCGATTAACGGATTGAAAGTTATACTATAAACAAGTACACATCGAATATATAGACCAACAGTCAACCAACAAGTCACATATAACATATAACACTTCAGATAATCAATGATATATCATTTATAAAGAGGTGTCGGGTCATAAACAGGCTTTCGGGTATTTAAAATGATTTTTAAAACATTTTTCGGAATTAAAACGGGTCGTTGGATCACTTTTTGAGTAATAGACAAGGTTCGGTTGGCCAATTCTGGCTTCAAAACAATTTTATAATAATTATCGAGCCTTGAAAACAATTTAAAATAATATTTTAAAGCTCGAAACTATTTTTCGGAATTTTTAAATCATTTTTAAATAATCAAATCTAATTAAATAATTAATTAAAATCAATTAATAATTAGTTAAATCAATTAATCAATTAATTTTCGAATTAATTGACCAATTAATAAATTAAAAACTAACTCAAATTAATTAACTAATTAATTCAGATTTATTTTTGAATTAAAAATAATTTTTGGAATTAAAATAATATTTTTTAGAATTTTTAGAAATTAAAAACGAATTTTCATAATTAAAATAAATAGAAAATATGATTTTTGAATATTTTTAAAACATGAATCCTATTCTTGCAAATTCTGGAAACTTCAGGGACTGAACTTCATCGTTTTTAAAACTACAGGTACTAAACTGCAATTTCTACAGGGGGGTCGCCGGAAAAGTTCTGTCTCGCCGGAGAAGACGATCCCGGCGTCCTCACCCCACCAACACCTCCAGATATGAACTACACAACACCAGGAATCTATTCGTGCAATCAAAACACATCAATCATCCTTGTCCTGGCCGGAAAATGGCCAAGAACATCGCCGGTTTCCGGCGAAACATCGAAAACTTCAAAACACAACTCCCTTTGATTCAGATATCCTCTGTTAACGAGCTATATATCAATCGATTGCAAATTTTATAAGGAACACAATCCACTATAAATCAACAGCTAATAACCCCTAAATCAAAAAGCCCCAAAATTTCAATTGAAAACATTCATATGGGTTATAAACCTAATTTTGAAATTCGAAAATTAAACTCAATTTTGAACATGTTATTGAACTCCAAATCAGACATATGACATATGAAATCATCAGGAAAACAAGCTCTACAACATGCAATCATCAAATCATTCAAACAATCATCCGAACAAAAATTCATATTTTTAATAAAAAAATTCGAAAATAATTAAAAATATAGAAATTAAACCTTGATTTATGCAGTAAAACGAGTCCTGGAATCTGAAAGTACATTCCAAATCCTTCGTTCTGGTTACTCCAACTTTCCTAACGGATTTCACTAACACCTTGAAACTGTGGTTTGATTCTCAGAAGGTTTTATGAAATTAGGGTTTTTCTATGGAAAATTATATATTTAGCTGACTGCAAATGATTTTTGATACGAAATAAAATACGGTAAAGGCTATTTATAATTACGGAAAGTTAGTATCCCGTTGGATAATTCCGGATATGAAATGGTACGTTTATTTATAAAAACTGATCCAAACGGTACCGGTTTTCGGGATAAATATCCAAATCAGTACAATTTGTACTGCGGTCTTGGTCTCAGCGCCTGGTTACACGTATTACGAAGTGATAATTGTGATAGTTTTAATAAAAAGATCCCGTTTATCGAAAATACGAGTTTTATCGATTTACCGAAACGAATAATGTATCGAAAATATTGCGCCGGGACCCGCGCAGGACAAACCGTACGCGGGATCGAAAAAGTCGAAACATGGAAAATGCTCGGAATATTGCAATTAGGTTAGGAAGGAGTTCTCGGAAGAGTTTCGGGTTATAAAAACGTAAAAACGGATGACGTCGGTTGGTTCCCGATTGTATAAAATAGTTTTTAAATACTCGGAAAAAGATTTTATAAAATCCATATAATTCCTATAAAATCACAAATCAACCTAAAAATAATTAGGAAGATATGACAATTATCTATATTTTATTTTGGACATATAAAAATTAAAATACTCAATTAATATTATTTTTAAACATCCAAATACATTTAACACTTAACAAATAATTCACAGAATAGATACTGAACACATATAATAATTATTTATTAGCAAAATAATTACACGGTATATCCCATATATTACATATTATATATCTCTGGTGGAATCATTCAAATCCACCAGAAAGTTTTTAAAGACTCTTGTTTTTAATTACTTGTGTTTTGATTCATTTCAAGTGATTATTCCGCATTCTGCTAATCAATTGACACTGATATATATTTGAGTTTGAACAATTTTTATTCAAGAAAAAATTCTAGAATTCCATTCAACCCCCCTTCTGTAATTCCTGTTATATTGTTAAGGGACTAACAATTGGTATCAGAGCAAGCTCTTGAAGAACAAAAAGTTTAAAGATCACAACAATACAGCAAGATGAACAAGAAGGATGTTGGAGTCAAGATTCCTTTTCTGAATAAAGATAATTACCATCATTGGAAGGTAAAGATGCATCTTCATTTACTTTCTCAAGATGAGGCCTATGTAGACTGCATAGAAAGAGGTCCTCATGTACCTATGATAGCTGCAACTGGAAATGAGCCATCTGTCCCCAAGCCAAGGCATGAATGGTCTGATCCTGATATTGAACAAGTCAGAAAAGATAAGAAGGCCATGAATATTATGTTCAATGGAGTTGATGGTGACATGTTTGACAACATCATCAATTGCAAAACTGCCAAGGATGTTTGGGATACTATACAGATTATGTGTGATGGCACTGAGCAAGTTAGAGAAAACAAGATGTAGCTACTGATTCAACAATATGAGCATTTTTATATTGAAGAAAGTGAGTCTCTCACTGACATTTTTAGTAGGTTTCAAAAACTACTAAATGCTCTAAAGCTGCATGGAAGGGTCTATCAGACAAAAGACTCCAATCTGAAATTCCTTAGATCTCTTCCAAAGGAATGGAAACCAATGACAGTCTCATTAAGAAACTCTCAAGATTATAAGGAGTTTACTTTGGAGAGACTGTATGGCATCCTGAAGACTTATGAGCTTGAAATAGAGCAAGATGAGAGGATGAAGAGAGGAAAGAAGAAAGGAGGATCCATTGCACTAGTTGCTGAGTTAGAAAAAGAGAGGGAGATGAAGATGGAAGCTGTTGAATCAACTTCAAGGGTCTGTGAAAACAAGGGCAAGGGGCTTGCAGCAGAAAATGAAGATTCTTTGAGCCAAGATGACATGGAAGATATTGATGAACATCTAGCATTTCTTTCCAGAAGATTTTCCAAGCTCAAGTTCAAGAAGAACTTTTGAGCTGCCAAGCCAAATAGAAACATGGTGGATAAATCAAAAATTCAAATGTTTTAAATATGGCTTGGCAGGACACTTTGCCAGTGAGTGTAGAAAGTCAGATTCCAACAAAAAGAAGTTTAAGCCTGTGGATTATAAACAGAAATACTTTGAGTTGCTCAAACAAAAGGAAAGGGCTTTCATTACATAGGAAAATGACTGGGCAGCAGATGGTCTGGATGAAGATGAAGATGTCAGCTATGTCAATCTAGCCCTAATGGCCAAGTCTGATGAAACAGAGACAAGTTCTTCAATTAATCAGGTAGTTACTACAAACCTTGCACATTTATCTAAAGCAAAGTGTTATGATGCTATAAATGACATGTCTACAGAGTTATATCATTTGCGTGTTACACTTAAGTCTCTTACTAAAGAAAATGCTAAAATCAAAGAAAACGATTTGTTTTTAAGTGAGAGGAATAATATGCTAGAGTCCCAGTTCATTGATTTTGAAAAATTAAGAATTGAGTGTAAGATTGCCAAGGAGGAATTAACTGAGTCCTTGAAGAAAGAAGAAATTTTGAAGAAGCAGCTTGATCGTGAACAGGAGGTGATTAAGGCATGGAAAACATCTAGAGATGTTCATGCTCAAATCACCAAAGTTCAAGGGATTGAGTCCTTTGTGATGCATCCTGGAAAAAGAACAAGGAGAAGCTAGATCCAAATTTGGTGGAATGAGTGCTAACAGATGTAGACTCGACGGATGATGAGAGTCATCTGTCGGATAACAAAAAGGGTTATCCATCGAGTGATGTAAATCCTCATCCGTCGACTGTGAGCAAGCCTATCAGTAAAGCCAAACTTGTTAAGTTAAATGAAAAGTATGGATCAGTTTCCAAGAATTTTGTTACAGGAGAATCGAGTCAAGTTAAGAAAGGGAAAAATGCTAATGTTGGTCATATGACTGTCAAGCAATTGAGTGACGGACTTGAAAAGATTGAGGTTAAAACAGAGGCTAAAAAGAAAATTAATAGAAATGGTAAAGTAGGGATTAACAAATACAATAACTATACACCTGATAAATATGCTCCAAGAAAAATCTGTGTCAAGTGTGGTAGTGTAAATCATTTGTCTGTTAATTACAAATATGCCATGCCTACTTCCATATCTGTGCCACCTCACTTTCCCAGCATGAATGCCATGCCTCCTATGCCTATGAATGCTATGTCTACACAGAAAATGAATGCACAGTTTGATAATATGCCATTTGCACCTAATCCCTATTATGCTGCATTTAGTGTGCCACAAATGCCATTTAACATGCCTTACTGGAATAACATGTTCACTAATAGCATGCCATTCCCTGTAAATCAAAGTATGCATGATAATTCTGTTATGATGAATGGTTTCAAAGGCCCAACTCAAATGACTAAGGATGAATCTGATATCCCCAAGTCAAATGAGATAAAGCCTAAGAAACAGAAAAAGAAAGCTAACAAGGCAGGACCCAAGGAAACTTGGGTACCAAAATTAACTTGATTTGATTTTGATGTGTGCAGAGAAACATAAAGAATCTTTGGTACTTGGATAGTGGTTGTTCAAGACACTGACTGGTGATTCTACCCTTCTCACAGAGTTCAAGGAGAGAGCTGGCTCGAGTATTACTTTTGGAGATGACATCAAGGGTTATACTGTGGGATATGGCTTGATTTCAAAGGATAATGTCATTATTGAAGAAGTTGCCTTAGTGGATGGTCTCAAACACAACTTGTTGAGTATCAGCCAGCTTTGTGATAAAGGCAATTCAGTAACCTTCAACTCAGAAGCCTGTGTTGTGACTAACAAAAGGAGCAACAAAGTGGTTCTCACTGGTGTGAGGAAAGGAAATGTGTACCTAGCTGATTTCAACTCATCTAATGCAGAATCTGTTACTTGTCTTCTCAGTAAAGTAAGTCAGTATGAAAGTTGGCTATGGCACAAGAAGCTATCTCATCTAAACTTCAAGACCATGAATGAGCTAGTAAAGAAAGAACTGATTAGAGGCATTCCTCTAGTGGAGTTTTCTAAGGATGGATTGTGTGATGCCTGCCAAAAGGGAAAGCAAATTAAAGCATCATTCAGAAAGTAACTTGATTCAACAATTGAAGAACCTTTGCAACTGCTACACATGGATTTGTTTGGACCAGTCAATGTGTTGTCCATTTCAAGGAAAAGATTTTGCCTAGTAATTATAGATGATTTCTCAAAGTTCTCTTGGACATATTTCCTAAAGTCTAAAGATGAGGCTAGTGAAATCATCATGGCAAGTCAATAATCATCCTGATTTCAAGGTTAGAAGAATCAGGAGTGACAATGGAACTGAGTTCAAGAATTCTGTCATAAGAGAATTTTGTGAGGAAAATGGGATTCTGCATGAGTTTTCAGCAACAAGAACTCCACAACAGAATGGAGTAGTGGAAAGGAAGAACATATCACTGATTGAAGCTGCCAGGATAATGCTTGAAGAATCTAAACTGCCAACATATTTCTGGGCTGAAACTGTAAATACTGCATGCTACACTCAGAATATTTTCCTGGTTAATCAAGCAAGATGCATGACTCCCTATCAATTGTTCAAGAACAAGAAGCCAACTCTAAATTTTCTTCATGTCTTTGGCTGTAAATGCTATATTCTGAGAAATCAAACTGATCAAAATGGGAAGTTTGATGCTAAAGCAGATGAAGGAATTTTTGTTGGATATGCTATTGGTAAAGCATTTAGAGTCTACAATCTAAGAACCAACATTGTTATGGAATCAATACATGTTGTATTTGATGATAAAAAGATTGAAGGACTGCAAGATTGAGACTATCATGAGAGCCTCAAATTCGACAATGTGGAGATGGTTAGTGATGACAGTGATGATGAAAGTGATCAAGAAACAGTATCAAAGGATAATGCAGAAAAATCCACTACCAATGAAGCACAAAACTCAACATATGTCGAGTTACATAATGTTTAATCCGTCGGGAGGCAATCTGCTTTATCCGTCGGGAGATAACCAGCTTCATCCGTTGGTACTCTAAATTCATCATCCATCGGGTTATCAAGAGAAGCTGGAAATCAGAATAGATCACCTGTAGAAAGTTCCCCTTTCTCAAATCAAAGATTCACAAACTCAGGGGGAGTTTCTAACAATCAAAACTCAATCACACATCAAGACAACAATGAGGCCTCTTCATCTAGAACTAATCTACCTCAACAAAGGAAATGGACAAAAGATCACCCATTTGAGCTCATAATAGGTGATGTTTCTTCTAGAGTTCAAACCAGGAGAGCAACTCAAGAAGAATGTCTATACAGCTGCTTTCTTTTCAAGGAAGAACCAAAGAAGGTAGAAGAAGCTTTGTTGGATCCTGATTGGATTTTAGTTATGCAGGATGAGCTAAACCAATTTGAAAGGAATAATGTATGGAAGCTGGTGCCCAAGCCTAAAGGAAAGATTCCAACAGACACTAAATGGGTATTCAGAAACAAGATGGATGAGAATGGCATAGTAGTCAGGAACAAATCCAGATTGGTTGCTAAGGGCTATTGTCAACAAGAAGGAATAGATTTTGATGAAACATTTGCTCCTGTTGCAAGACTTGAAGCCATCAGAATCTTCTTAGCCTATGCAGCCCATGCCAATTTCAAGGTCTATCAAATGGATGTCAAAAGTGCCTTTCTGAATGGAGATTTGGATGAGGAAGTCTATGTCAGTCAACCTCCTGGTTTTGAAGATCCAAATTTTCCAGAACATGTCTATTATCTTTTGAAAGCACTTTATGGATTGAAGCAAACACCTACAGCCTGGTATGACACCTTATCAAAGTTCCTTTTGGAAAATCATTTCACAAGAGGTACTGTTGATAAAAATTTATTCTTTAGAAATATAAATGGCTCTAGTATACTTGTTCAAATTTATGTAGATGACATTATTTTTGGCTCTACAGATGAGAAACTTTGTAAAAAGTTTACCAAATTGATGCAAAGTAAGTATGAAATGAGTATGATGGGAGAACTAACTTACTTTCTTGGTTTGCAAGTTAAGCAAGTTAGTGATGGAATATTCATTAGTCAAACTAAATATATTTTTGATCTTTTAAAGAAGTTTGATCTAATGGATTGCATATCTGCAAAAACTCCCATGGTCACTGCAACTAAACTTGAATTAAACACTACTGAAAAGTCTGGGGATATTTCAAGTTATAGGGGCATGGTTGGCTCACTTCTGTACTTAACAGCTAGTAGGCCAGATATAATATTTGCTACATGTTTATGTGATAGATTTCAGGTTGATCCTAGAGAATCTCACTTAGTAGCTATTAAGAGAATTTTCAGATATCTCAAGGGAACACCAAAATTTGGCATTTGGTACCCTAGAGATTCTGGTTTTGATCTAACTGGTTATTCAGATGCAGATTATGCAGGTTGTAGAATTGATAGAAAAAGTACAACATGAACCTGTCAATTTCTAGGAAACAAGCTTGTGTCCTGGTTCAGTAAAAAGCAAAATTCAGTTTCTACTTCTACAGCTGAAGCTTAATACATTGCTACTGGCAGTTGCTGTGCACAAATTTTATGTATGAAAAATCAATTGCTAGATTATGGTCTGCAAGTTGAAAGGATTCCTATTTTCTATGATAACACAAGTGCAATTGCCATCACTGAAAATCCAGTACAACATTCAAGGACAAAGCACATAGACATCAAGTACCACTTCATAAGGGAACATGTAATGAATGGTACTGTGGAACTACATTTTGTTCCAAGTGAGAAGCATCTTGCAGATATTTTTACCAAGCCACTGAATGAATCCACCTTTTCAAGGTTGGTAAGTGAGTTAGGTATGCTTAATTATTCTTAAATCTTTATGAGATAATTTGCAAGTTGTAATACAGCCAAAAATTTAATTGCTTTTTCAGTCTTGGATGAAATTTTGGCTAAGTCAAAATTTACATCTCGACGGATGATCTTTATCCATCGAGTTTGATCATCCGTCGGTATACAATTTGCTAATAAAAATCAATTATTTTTCTGGAATATTTTATGACTCGACGGATAACAGTATATTCTCATTCGTCGAATTGTCTTAATCTTAGCCGTTAATTCCCTGAACATTATCCATCGAGTATACTTACAGTTTGTAAGCATAACACGACGGATAATGGGTGGAATTTTTACAGTTTATTTTTAAACGGCTATTTTAGGCAATTTTCATTGGTTACTTTATTTTACTTTATTATTTTTTTTAGTTATTTTTGAGATAGTATAAAAGCTTATTTCATTTCCATTGCTTTTCTTTTATCATTCTCAAATCAACTGCTCCAATTTCTTTCTCTTTCAAAGCACTTACTCTCTCTCTTCAAGCTCTTATTCTCTAACAATGGAGCCCGTTGTCAAGATTATGTCTCAAACTGGGTTTATTTATGAGAAGAACAATTTCACTGCACTAGTAAACAAGGGGATTCAGCAATCTGGTGACTATCACAAGATGATGGACTTTGTGAAAAATTGCAAGCTTAGCTATGCCATGCTGGAATCACCCACAATCTTTTGTGAAGTTGTTGAAGAGATGTGGACCACTGCTACATACAACTCAACAGATAAGACAATCACACTCACCATTAAAGGTAAGGAATTCTGTATCAATAGTGATGTTATAAAAGTATGTTTCAAGATTCTTGATAACACTGTAACCTCACCACACACTGACACTGACATAATCAATATGCTTAATTCCATGAACTATGCTCGTTCTACTTCTAAGTTAAGTGACATTAGGAGATTGGGCCTTAGGAAAGAATGGAATTTTATGTGTGATGTAGTGACAAAGGTCTTTTCAGGTAAAGTCAGTAATTTTGATTCAGTCAATATCCCCATGCTTAACATGCTCTACATGCTAGTTACAGATAGGTTCTATAATTTTAGTGACCTTGTTTTATTTGAGTTGGGATTCAAACTAGGAGAGTTAAATAAGAGAGGTAATAATGTGTATTATGCTAGATTCTTTATGATGTTAGCTAATCACCTCTCTGAGGGAATTGTGCTTGAGAACCCTAACAACAAATTAGATTGTTGGGTTCAAGAGAGAAGAATCATTGCAGATTTGAACAGGGCAAATCATCACAAAGAAGTGCCACTTTTCTATTTCCCTGTAATGGAAGCACCTCAGGTAAGTGAGGTAAGTTCATTTATCCCTGCTATTCCAACCTCACAAGTTTCTTTGAGTTCCAGAATAGCTATGGCAACTGAGTCAATGACCCAACAGTTGCCTACCCAAGCTACCAAACCAACAAAAATTTCAAAATCCAAATCAAAGAAAGCCCCCTATGGTATCTCTCAAAAGATGCCAGTTGCAAAATCCACCAAAACCAAAGAGGGGAGTGTGAAGGTGGGCAAGGTAGGTGAGGGAAAGGGTGAACATAAAAGAAACCCTAAGGATAAGGATGGAGAGTTGAGTGGTTCCCAGCCTAGCCACACTGCAGTTTCCCAACAAACCGTAGTGCTTAAAAAGGATAAAAGCTCATTTCTAGTTGCATCCTCCCAAAAGGATGTAGCTATTGATCAAAGCTCTCAACCAAGAGCATAGACCAAGAGGGTTAGGGACACAAGCTCACCCCAAACTTATGCCAGAAAGAAGAAATCTAAAACCCTTGGGGATGCACAGGGTACACATACTGTGCAAACTGGTGCTAAAGACACAGTCACTGCACCTTCACAAATTCAGTTTGATGTGACTCCAATAAATGTGGAGTCACAGCCAAAATCTCTAGTAATAGAAGCACCTTAAACACCAAACTCACCCACAAACTCTCTGGATGTGGTTATGATAAACACATCAATTCCTGATTCCCCTTCTTAAACTTTGTTAGGAAAGCCAAAATCTAGTGCAAGTGAGCATCATCTTTTAGATGATTTGTTGGCTTACTTTCCAATTCTTTCAGGAACTGTTGAATCATCTGTGCCCAAAATATGATCAATCAGCACAGAGTCCACAATAGTTTCTTTTCCAAGTTCATTCATTTCTACTCTCTCGATGGATATTGCTCATCCGTCGAGTAGTGACTATATCCTGACGGATAAGCTTTACAGCAGTTATCCGTCGGTTAGCAAAATCACTAACCCGATGGATATTCCTCATCCGTCGAGTGACTCTGCACCACCTCAAACTTCATTTATCTCAAGTGCAGAAGAATTAATGGTTGTACAGTCACTATTAGGATTGAGAGAGAAGAGTGTTTTGAGTGAGAGTCTGGGTTGCTCCCAGGAAAAAGGAGAGGAAAATAGTGAAACTATGCAATCCATTTCTTCAGGATTGGAAAAAGAGAGTGAGAGGAGTCCCACCTTAGATGGTGAAGGTGAGGGTGGGGAGCCAGGGTGAGACCCTGATGCATCAAAAGAGAGAAAACGAGAGAAATGCAGGTATTGGAGCTATAAGGGTGGATGTCATTGCTAGCGAGTCAATGAATGTCCAGGATGTAGACAGAGAGGGACTATCTCAGCAACCTTAAGTTGTTATAGATTCCACCTCCCTTGATGCTGAGGTATTTACTCACCCTATTCCAGCTTATCAACTTCTAGCTGAACAGGGCAATGACAATACAGAAAGGATGCTCAATCTGGTGCATACCACACAATCTATGCTAAGAGCTAAGGATGCCATCACAGTTGTGCCCTCTACAGATGGTGATGTGGATTATGAGACTGGTGGTTCAGCTGATTTCTTTGGTGATGGAAGTGGGGATAGTGAAGATGAAGCAATGGACATAGGGGGAGAAGTAGGTTCCAGTTGAAGATCAGGTATGCCATCATGGGCATTTTTAAAGCACTGTGATGAGCACTACTTCAAGACAATTCTGATCTAACTAATCAATCAGACAAATACTGCTCTTCAAACCACTACAAATGCCAGCACCAAGAAGCTCCTTCAGGCACATCTAGCCTCTCTGCAACTTCAACAAATTCAAGGCTTCTAACATGCTAGGGATGTAAACACCATCAGGGGTGATATTGAGGAGATGAAGAAGGCCATTTCAGATAAGATGGATTCTAAGCTTCCAGAAACTACAATGCTTGACATCAAGAGGCAATTAAGGAAAAATTCTGATCTTGCAACCAAGATAGAGACCTTGGATACAAGAATGACAGCCATGGAAGAATCTTTAACAGCCATTCATCTTCATCAAGCCCAACAGACAAATTTACTTCAAAAACTGGTGGCTGCTCAAACCCCCTCCTCTACTCAACTTGATGATAACAAAAAGGGGGAGAAAGGACCAAGTGAGGGGGAGAGGCTTCAAATTCAAATCAGTAAAGTGATTGTGCCTTCAATTACTATCTCAAAGCCTCCAGTTACAGACAGTATAGATCTGATAAATGTAGCAGCAGCCAACATTAGAGCAGCTGAAATGAAGCAGTTGAAGCCAATCAACTGGGAGAAGATTGATGAGGATATAAAAAAGAAATTTGGGCTAGTAAAGGAGCCAGAAAAGTCAGCCATCCATCACTCTCAAATCAAGCAGATTTTTGTGATTGAGATGAGCATGAACTATCTGAAAAGGGGACAGTCATCCTGCATCAAATCTCTAAAGGCTGAAATAATACTGAAACCAAGGGTGAACTATCCAAAATTATCATTAAAGAACCCTTTGGATACTGTGTATGAGACACCTAAGCCTGATGAAAAGAAGCTTCTGTCAAGGTCAATTGCTTTCTACAAAGATCCAGCTGATTCAGCTTTGAAAAAGAGAATTGCTAAAATTTTCAGGAATGGGAAAGAAATTTATGTAGTGGCTGGACACCCTCAATTTGCTGAAGCAAAGAGAGAAGAAAAGGCCTGATTGAAGCACGAAAAGAAGCAAGATGCTCTAGATGCTAAAAAGGCTAAACAAAAGAAAGAGCAAATTGCTATCTTGGCCAAGCTACATGCTGTAAATTCATCACAACAAATTCCTGCTCAGCCATCTGAAATCATTGAATCTCAAGATCCAAAGAAGCAAGTTAAACAATAGAAGAAAGCTCTAAGAATCAAGGAATTGGCTAAAAGAACCAAAAGGAAATTGGACATTGTTGATAAGGAATTGGAGAATCAGTTTCTCAAGAAATCCACTCCAACTACAACTCAAGCATCAAAACCCTCTGTGGTATTTGAAGATATCAAGGTGGTGGATCCTTACAGGAACATTCACGGTGAACCTATTATGCCTAAGGATGAGCCAATAGAATGGGAGAACATACCAATTCCTGACTTCAATTTGCCAATCCTTAACAAGCCAAAGAGAACAAAGTCAAGAGCAGTCAAGAAAGTGAAGTTGTCACCTCTCAAATCCAAATCTCTAGTCAAAGCTCAATCTAAAGTCAATAAGGGAGATGACATGTACTTGTGTGACATCAAGGAATTCTCTGATCTAAATCTCTATCTAGATGAACTAGAAGAAGTAAGAGGGATTGATGCATACAGAAACCTACCTGAAAGGCTAGTTTTCAAGTACAAAGGAGGAAAGGAGATTCAATGGCCACTTCACAGGATCCTTCAAGAAAGCCAAGCTGTACTGATTAAGGTTTATTCATCTTTCAAGAAGAACTTTGGGTTCAATGTAACTGCAAGAAGATTGGTTCTAAAGAAAATTGAAGAACTAAGGAGTATTAGAGCTAAAGATGCACTCCCAAAGACTCTAATTATCCCTTACACAGGGAGAAGAGTGCATCTAAGGACCTACTGGATGATGAAGTTCATGGATGACAAAGGAGTGAGAAGATTTTTTAGATTATAAGACCAATTGAGTATCTCTAACAATGAGACTCTCTTGGAGATGCAAGAAAAGTTAAATCTCTCATAATCTGATGAACTGGAATTCCACAGACAGCTCCAGAATCAGATAGAAGAAAATAACAGAAAGCTTGGAAAGAGATCCATACCTTCAAAGAACTAGATAAATCTGCTCAGGCTAGAGGAGTACCTTGAAAATGACTGTGAGCTAAACTTTGTACATTTTGTTAATTGAAGCACTTTACAGTTTTATCTATCTACTTTCAAAGTTGTATTTTTAGGGTGTTTTGTTATCATCAAGTTTCTCTTAATTTATGGCTACAATTCCAGTAGACATAAATTGGGGGAGATTGTTGTGTATATGTTGTGAACTTGATGATTTTATTAACAAAACACCTTGGTAGATTTTACTTAGTGAAATTGTAGCACTCGACAGATAAGGATTATAGTCCCGACGGATGACTCAATATAGATCCGAAGGATGATGATTTATTATCCATCAAGTGAGTAGCTTATGTAACAATAAGTTTGTAGCACATTTCTGCATACACATTGTTTAGACTCTGTAGGTAGTTCTCAAGTCATGTTGACTTTATCTAGATATGCAGAATAGGTTGATTAATTGTACATAGATGATGTCTTGTAATCCTGCATAAATGAAATGAAGTCAAGTGCCAGATTGCTACCCGACGGATAACCAACAATGCCATTCGACGGATGATCATGAACTCGACGGATGATCATGAACTCGACGGATGATCATGAATTCGACGGATAAAGAATTCAAATATCTGTTGACAGTGACAACACAATCACATGCGTCGAGTGTATGCATATGGAATGTGGTAGCCTATTCAACCGGGTTTTCGAGAACAAAAAAGCATTGCCATTTCCATGCTATTATGAAGATATTCAAAGATGCTGAAATAGAGGAATAAAGTAGCATTGTAATAGACTCGATAGTTTTTGTTTTATTATCTTGTCTTATTGCTTTGTAATCTTGGTGATATATAAACCAAGAAGCAGCAAATAGAACAACTAACCGAACTAAGAAACTGAAGAACCAAGAGAGAAATATTTGTAAGCTGCATTCTTAGCAGTTCTCTCATTCTTAGTTATTGTTCATTTGTAAGCAGCTGTGAGCATTTTGCTACACAGAGTTCTCTCGATATATATTATATATCTCTGGTGGAATCATTCAAATCCACCAGAAAGTTTTTAAAGACTCTTGTTTTTAATTACTTGTGTTTTGATTCATTTCAAGTGATTATTCCGCATTCTGCTAATCAATTCACACTGATATATTATATATATATATTTGAGTTAGAACAATTTTTATTCAAGAAAAAGTTTCAAGAATTCCATTCAACCCCCCTTCTGTAATTCATGTTATATTGTTAAGGGACTAACACCCATCCATAAAGCTAAGCATCTTGTGACCCACAATTGCGTCTATCAGAGTATCTATCCTTGGCAGCGACAAACAATCCTTTGGGCATGCATCATTCAGATTAGTGAAATCCACACACATTCTCCACTTTCCATTAGTCTTCTTTGCCATTACAGGATTTGCTAATCATTCCGTAAACTGTATCTCTTCAATGAAACCAGCCTCTAAGAGCATCTCCGCTTATTTCTTGATGGCTTCTTACCTTTCAGGGGCAAAACTCATTTTCTTTTACTTCACGGTCTTCCGATTAGGATCCATGTTCAAATTATGGGTGATCAACTCCGGGTCTATACCGGGCATATCTGTTGCCGACCACACAAACACATCATTATTCTCTTTCAAGAACCTTACTAACTTCCCTCTAAGGGACTCCTCCAACGATGCTCTAATAAAAGTTACTCTTTCGGGGTCCTCGGGAGCCAAAGGAACTGGGATCAAGTCTTCCGCTGGTTTTCCTCGTTTCTCATCATTCTCACGGATATCCAGGTCTTCAATAGGAAAGACCTGCCCCCTACTCCATCTTCCCTCAGCGAGGCTACATAACAACTTATGACCATCTTCTGGTCTCCCCTTTCTTATCCTATTCCGTCTCTGGTTGGAAACTTGATCACGGAATGGTAGGACGAGGGGACTGCCCTGAAGGCATGTATACACGTCCTTCCCATGATCACATTATTTGTTGATCCATCCTTCACTACCATAAAGTTCAACATCTGCGTGGCTTGTCTTGGCTCCTGACCCATTGTCAGAGGTAGCTTAAATATCCCTTCCACGGGGCATTCGACTCTAGCGAAACCATATATTGGCATATCAGTTGGGGTTAATTGAGAGTCATTGTAACCCATCCTTATGAAGGTATTATAGACTAAGATGTCTACCGATGCTCCATTGTCTACAAGGACTCTTTTCACCGGGATGTTCCCTATTATGGGTGTTATGACTAGGGGATCGCCATGGGGAAACTTGACCCCTTCCAAGTCGAAATCATCAAATATCATTGCTACTCCCGTCCTAACCCTTTTCGGAGCTTCCCCCACTTTATGCATGACTTCTCTAGCATAAGCTTTCCTTGAGTTTTTAGACGAACCAGCAGCAGTTGGTCTTCCAAAGATTGTGTTTATCACTGGTACTCGGGGTTGAGGATTGTGCCCCTGATCATCTTGGTCCCTCCTACGATCATCAAAGTTCCTTCTTCTATTATTGTTAATTTCTTTCTCCTATTTCTCTGTCTTTAGTATACTTACTCAATCTCCCTTATCGGATAATAAATTCAATTTCATCCTTCAGTTGTCGGCATTCATCGGTGTCATGACCAGCATCCTTATGAAATCGATAATATTTGCTCTTATCTAGCTTAGCAGGATCATCTTTCAACAGCTTAGGCCATCGAACATCCCTATATCTCTCAATTTCCATCAAGATTTGGCTCATAGGATCATTCAACCTAGCATACTCAGTGAATTTTTGTCCAGGCCCTCCCTTCTTCGGGGTTGAGTCAATGTCTTTATCAACTCTAGGATACTTATCATTTGCATTGTATTCTTGATCAGTCTTTCGCTTCTTACCACCAGCGGGCTCGTTGTTCACTATTGTCTTCTTCATACTTTCCTCCACCTTTATATACTTCCCGACCTTATCTTGGAGCTGCAACATGCTTTCTGGGGGGCTCTTAACTAAGGACATCTTGAAGAACTCGTCTTTAGTCCCTTATTGCAGTGCTATCATAGCTACCTTGTCGTCAAGATCCGGGACCTTCAAAGCTTCCTTCGTGAAATGATTCAGATAGTCTCTTAGGGACTCCTTCGCTCCTTGCACAATGCCCATGAGGGATGCTGAAATTTTCTCATGCACTCTGCCACTAAGAAATTGCTTGATGAAAGCTTGGCTCAAATCTTTGAAAGATCCAATCGAGTTTGGGGGTAGACGGGTGTACCACCTTTGAGGCATACCCGACAGGGTTTGAGGAAATGTCCGACACTTGATAGCATCATTCACGGGATGTAACAACAGGGCGTTAGAGAAAGTCCTGACATGATTAGCCGGGTCGCCAGTACCATCATACGCTTTGATGGTGGGCATCTTAAATTTTCTTGAGATGTGGGTATTTATTATCTCTTCAGTGAACGGTGGAGTTGAATCATCGGGATCTCCTAGAGGCATCAGATCACTAGGATCAGCTCTTAGGGCTGGAGCCCTCCTTGGTGTTGGGCCTTCCAAGTCTATAACAGGAGGAAGATCCTTTTGTCTTGTGGTTGGTGGAGGTCTCAATGTCAAGTGTATCTCTAAATCACGCTTCAGTCTTTTAATCTCAGCTTCATGTGCCCTACTCCTTTCTTGTACATCTTGGTGAATCATCCTTTGAGTATTCCTGGGCTTTTGATAGTTGTCAAGCATCGGCTCATTACCAGCACGTCTCCTCATTGGAGCTACTTCGTCATCCGACGAGTCAGAATCTCTAGCTGAATAAGGTCCAGAGAATTCTGGATTCTCAGGAATAGGTTCTAAACCACCGACATATGAGGGTGTCCGTCTTGCTCTTTCAGTTTGATTAGAGGGTCCACCTCCTCCAATCTCGGGATATATAGGCATCCCATAAGGTGGGTTGGTGGTTCCAGGAGTTACGAACGTCGAGTATTCATAATTAACAGGCCGAGGGTTTATGCTCGCATGCATGATGCAGCTGCTGGAACCCGGGATTCGTTCCTTGGGGCAGATCTTGGATTGGGGGATTCGTCTCTTAAGGCTGGGCTTCAGATGCCCCTACTGAGATCCCTCTTTGAGTGGAGGTATAGGTTGAGTGCGGGGATATCTCTACCAGCGATGAAATTGTTTGGGTTATCCCAGCCCGTGTTCCTTCAGGGACGTTGTTTCCGCTCCGTGCGTTCACCATGGTTATTGTTATTTTCCCCCCAGAAGGCGCCAAATGTTATGAGTAAAAAATTAGGGTGTATTTAATGCTAGGGTTCGTGAGCTTCAAGACTCTATTTGACTGCTCTCGTACTTCATGACTCAATCTGCCTTCACAAGATGCATACGTACCTTGTTTGTGCTAAAGATCAAGTCAAAAAACGTAGTTTTGATTTGTGGGCTGAGACCCCTTATATAGGCATAGGATGCCCTGAATTGGATTAGGGTTTGGAGACTTGGTGGATAAGTCTTAAATGTAAAATAGACTTTGGAGTTCTAGAATGTAGGGATTTGTTTTCTTATAGGATCATGTGGCTTAAGGACTACTCTTTTGAGAGTTTGATTCTGATTTGAACTTGTTTTCTAAATCACAACTTGTGTCGATACTAGCCCTACGAATTTTAATAATAAAACTTTGGTTTGCGAGCCCTTTGAGCCGAATTAATGACATACTAATTGTTGGGCCTTAATAATTGGGTTTCGTCCGTGGACCAAATCAGGCACAATTAATATGCTTATTTATTACGCAGTTAGGATTATTTGTATCCCCTATCAGGATAAAAAATCAACATCTTCCTACAATAGTCAATAATTTAATAAAATTTTAAGATTTATAAAAGACTTAAACAAATCCATCAAAATCGATACATCTTATTATTAACCTTATAATTTTGTAATAATTTTTTCCAAATTCAAATTTAAATCACCTAAATTTAAAAAACAAACTGAGATTTTATTGAATACAACCAAATTTTAAAATTAAAATTGACCAAGTATAAATAAAGATTTTGTATGGAAATCAAATATTCCAAATTTTCTAAAATCCATAAAAGATCTTTTAAAACCCCAATTAACCCCTCTTAAAGGCTCTGTATAATTGTCAAAGATGCACAGTTGTCCTGCAGTAGAAATTCTTAGAAGATGATAAGAATGGGCTCAAATAAGTAGAAACTAAATTTAGTGTGCATTTACTAATTACATACGCATGAGGTAATATTAACTATAAGTGTACATTTCCAGTACAAACTATTAACTGCCCATAAACAGAAAGACGTATGTTTGCTTACAGCTGTTGCATGTCAGTATGCCATTTAACTAGACTAGATACTATAATTAATTTAGATACATCTTGTACGCTGATGTTTTATTGTACTATTGTCCTTTTCTTTTACCACTACTCATAAAAAATCGCGGCCGAAAATGTTGTTAAAGGCGGCAAGTACTACAGGCGTCTTGCTTCTTTGCTTAGTTGTGTTTGCTACTGCTGATGCTTCTCAGAGATCATCTGCTAAACACAACACCTCCTCTTTATGGAAGACGTTGAGTGGTAACTTTGTTATCTTTCTTTTTCGAGGTTAATAAGTCCGGTTAACGAGAATCGAAACTTTAATCGTGACAGTGTTTTTAATTCGTTGTTTGGAATGTTCCCGTTAACCAGAGCCCCTGCATACACATTTACTTTCTTTCTTTTAATTTCACTGTGGCTAGGGACGGATAGAATTTTAGTTTAGGGGAGCATGGGGAAAATTTTGAGAATACCCCTTTATATTTTTTTGCAATTTTGAGAGGGCACTTTCATATATTTTCAAAAAAAATAATGGTGAAAAAACGTAAAATTTGATTTTACGCAGGACACCGGTGTCTCTTACTAGATCCCCCCGTGACTGTGGCCCAACTGATCCACATGCAAACAAGTATAACAAATTAGATTTGTTGTGATTAATAAATATCGCTCTATCCAGTGTAATTGCAATTTCTTTAGTTTCATTTAACGTCTTGATATTTCTAATTTCTATAGAACAGTCCTATGATTGCAATTTGCACTATTTATTGTTATTGCAATTTCTTCAACTTGCTTTAATTTGTTGCTTGCCTATCTTATGTGCACTTACAAGAGACTTTTGCAGAAACACTTAAGTAAAAACTTTTACCAATCATTGGTTTGGCTACTATATGAATTGAATTGCCTATGTGATTAGATATCATTGTGGAATAAAGTAGCCCTCAGATGTTCTTGCTATTACACATTTTGGCAAAAACAACCTTCTGAAATATATTGATGATAAGGCGCTTAAGTTGAAAAGTGAGGAGAATGTCTAGCATGCGATGTAGTGACTGAAAGCAGCTAGACTTCTGTATTATCTAAGAAACTTACAATGAGCAAGTTTTTGTGAAGTAGTTTTCTAAGAGCAGGGTTATACAATTGTTTCTCTGCTTATTTGTGCGAGTGTATCAGTTATTTCATTAGGATGAAGTTAGTATGGAGTTTAGCGAACAATCTTCTTCTAAATTTGGTTTAGTGGTCTTTACTCTTTCTTGCATCAGTACTCCCCTCTCGAGCTCACTCTCTCTGCCTGGGATTGAAAAAGAGATAGAATGCAATAGTTTGGAACTCGTCTATATTAGGAATAGTTTGAAACTGATACAAGATCGTAAACTGTACAACTTCTTGTTTTTTTGGTTTTATTACATTATGCGATAATTCTCTTCTGTTTTTTAAGATTGAAAATTTAAATTTGTATTCCTTTTGTAGGAGATGTGCCTTTAACTATTGCACGTGGTGGCTTTTCTGGAATATTTCCTGATTCCAGTTTGTACGCATACAACTTGGCATTGATGATTGGTTCGCCTAATATGATCTTGTGGTGTGATGTACAACTAACACGTGATGGAGCTGGGATCTGTTTCCCAGAACTGACTCTTGATAATGGTTCTGACATTTGGAGCCTTTTTGACAAAAGGAAGAAATCGTACCTTGTTAATGGTGCTAGTAGGTCGGGATGGTTCTCAGTGGATTTCACTTTAGACACTCTCACAAAAATATCCTGTAAGTCAGGCTTTCTTATATTAATCTTATCAAAAAGATGAATGAGAAATTATTATGGGAAAAAAAAAAAGAGTACTGATGTCCCTGTCAGAGGCTTTTACACATAAGATGTATGGGATCGCATGCTGCACATGTTATATCATGCCTGTTTTTCGACTGCACGTTTATACCTTTCAAATATATTTTGTTCCCTAACCACCATACTGGAAGTGTTAACTTACGTTTTGTTTCTAGAGGGATAGGGTGGGTGGAGTTGCAGAAAAACCTAGATTAATTCCGTTTCAGGCCATTTCTCGAAGAGGGAAGTGTTCTCAGGCTTGTTGAGTTGTTGTTTAAGTTGCTTTATCTTTAAGGCCATCTTTTGCATTTTCTATCGGTGCTAAAGAAAACAACTAAGAGGCTTGTAATAAGTTCCCGGGCAAAAATTTATACTCGTGACCATTAATTAATATTTTGCAGTTTTACGTGATCTTTTAATACTTATCTAATTAAAAAATAATACTTTGAGAGCTTGCTAAAGTTATTCAAGCATTTGCCTTCTCACCATAAATATATATGTTATAAGCCTGGATCTTTTAGTGACATCTCGGTACGCTTAAACCTCTGATTGGTACTTAGAGCGGCTTCAGCATATTTCTTTTAAAATGTTGTTGATGACTTAAATGGACTAACAATCTTCTTTGTAAACTTAACAGTAACACAGGGAATTTTCTCCCGTCCCAATATATTTGATCAGAGCTTGTTCCAAGTAGTTACTGTTGAAGAGGTGGCTAGGCAGTTGAAACCACCTGGATTATGGTTAAATATTCAGGTAACCATCATCATGCATGCTGTTTGCATTTTGATTCCTCAAATTAGCTAAATATGAGGCAAGTAGTTTTGACTTCTGATCTTTGAGCTATTAATCAAGCCATCTTATGCCTTTCTAATTTCTTTGCAGCATGATGCATTTTTCAGTGAACATAATTTGAGCATGAGCCGCTTCGTAATCTCTGCATCTAGAAGTGTCGTCGTGAACTATATTTCATCACCAGAGGTCAACTTCTTGAGAAATATTGTTCCACGATTTAAGGGAAGCCCAACAAAACTTATATTTCGCTTTCTAGGACAGGGTATTGAGCCTTCCACAAACCAATCCTATGGTTCACTCTTAAACAATCTGACATATATCAAAACATTTGCTTCCGGAATTTTAGTTCCAAAAACATTCATATGGCCTTTGGATAGAGATCTATATTTGGAGCCGCATACCTCACTTGTGTTGGATGCTCATAGAGAGGGACTAGAAATTTTCGCATCTGACTTTTCAAATGATGTACCTTTTGCTTATGATTACAATTATGATCCTGTAGCTGAGTATTTAAATTTCATCGACAACGACAACTTTTCAGTGGACGGCGTGCTTTCTGATTTCCCAATAACTCCATCAGAGGCCATAGGTACACTTTTGCATTAGTTCTTTACATATTTTATCTTGTTTACTTGTATGTTGGCTCACTATTTTACTAAGAAAACTACATGTTAGTTGACTATTGATTTGGAGAGGACATGTAATTTTTCTCAAAATCCATTAGTTTACAATAACAGGATTCTGGGCGACGCAGGCCCTGGTTCTCCTTAATGTTGCTTGATGCAATTTTAATATACGTCCAAGTAGTGATGAAATAAGATAATTTTCCTATGGGCCGGGGTACCTTTCCTCCCGAGTCCTGACACTGTAAACTTCATTGAATACTACGTTAGAAATAGTTCCAACTTATGTACAAATGTTCTAGTGTTATTTAATAATAAATTAATATTACATTTAGCCTTTTTGTTGATTATTTCTGATGCTGCAGATTGCTTCTCTCATATGGGCAATAATCTGTCTGGACCAGGTATGACGTTAATACATAAATTTTTTTGTGTACACCATCCTTTCTTTTTTCAGTTTGTTTGAAAACATCCGAATTCATTGTTAAAAAGCTGTTTGAAATATGGTTTCACAAATGTAGACTCGCCAAGTGATTTAGTATTTTGGTCCCTCCTTGCAGCAAACCCTTTGGTCATTTCACATGAAGGAGCAAGTGGAGTTTACCCTGGTTGTACTGATTTAGCATATAAACAAGCTATATTAGATGGAGTTGACGTTCTTGACTGTCCTGTTCAAATGACTAAGGATGGAACTCCATTTTGTTTAGGCTCTATAAACCTTATAGATGGAACTACGGCTGCTCAAACTTTCAGCAACCAAATTACAAACATCCCTGAACTTGACGGTAACGGAATTTTCTCATTCAGCCTTGACTGGAGTGACATCCAAAGTCTGAAACGTAAGTTTAACGTCTGTTTACACTTTCTATACGTAAGCTGGTGATCTGAAATTGATGGACAAAAAATTGGAAAATGTTAGCATGTGTGATAAATTGTGACATTTGCATCTTTCATAATTATGAGGATTCGTAGCATACTGATAGATAGTTATGTTTATAAATTTTCATTGCAGCTGTGATCTCAAATCCTTATCGAGATGCATCATTGTATCGGAACCCAAGAAACAAGAATGCTGGAAATTTTTTGGCATTGTCTGATTTTTTGGCCTTAGCAAATAATGCAAGTTCTGTTTTAGGTGTCTTGATCCGCATCGAGGTGACTTTATTAGTGTGTTTTGATTTCTAGTTATGCATTAGCTAACAGATTCATTATTTAAATTGATTTTTAAAGCAATTATAGCAACTCACATGAACTTGAAGGTTGAATATCAGTTATATGTAGATATTTTAATCAGCAATGATCTTTATTTTGTAGCATGTTTTTCATGCCTTCATTGTCCAACAACTTGTCAATTTCCCCAATACTACTTCTCATGAGCTTGTAAATCTTCCCCCCTCCAACAGAATGCATCCTACCTAGCAGAAAAGCAGGGGTTGTCTGTGATAGACGCTGTTGTTGATTCCTTGAGCAAAGCTGGTTATAATAATCAGACAAGGAAGAAAGTAATGATTCAGTCTTCGAGTAGTGCTGTTCTTATTAAACTAAAGGAGGAGAAAAACAATTATGAGTTTGTTTATGACATTGAGGAGGATATTAGTGACACCTTGAACTCGACCATTTTGGACATAGCAAAATTTGCCAATTCTCTGGTCATCAACAAAAAATCTGTTTATACTGAAAACCAGCATTTCCTTACTGGTGCCACAGATATTGTTTCAAAGCTACAGGCATTCAAGCTAGCTGTCTACGTGGAACTTTTTCAAAATGAGTTTTTTTCTCAAGCATGGGACTGCCTCTCGGATCCATATGTGGAACTAAATTTATTTTTTAGTGGTTCCGGAGTTGATGGTGTCATTACTGATTTTCCTGGGACAGCCAACAGATACAGAAGTAAGTTCTTATCTGCACATCATCAGTTTTCTCCTCTAAAGCTTGTATATTGTTATCATAAAAAAACAATTTGTCTAGTATTTCATTCTCCAGCTTTTCTTCTTTGTAGCTAATACATAGTTATCATATCACTGCCTTTTTATTTTGGAGGAAATGCTTAAGGTCTTTCTTTATCTCACATTCTCGCCTTCTACTCTCTTGCTCTCTTATAATATATGATGGTTTATATTGATAATCACAGGGAACCGCTGCTTAACTTTAGGAAACAAGACACCAAAGTACATGGATCCAGTAGGCGTAGGTCATGATGGCCTCTTAAGTGTGAGCAAAACTCAGCCACCAGCTGAAGCTCCCAACCCAGTGCTGACATTGTCCAATGTGACGGAGCCCCCATTTCCTGCCACTGTCGTTAAACCAGATGCCGATAATAGGACCAGCAGTGGTGCTACAGCACCATCCCCAAAGCAACCAAGTGGGCAAGCTAAAGTAGCTGGAAGCAGTTTCCTGCTGAGCCTTGCAATTCTTCTAGCAACTCTTATACTATAATGAACACATGTCGATTTCTCTCTAATCAGCTACCATATTCCTGGTTTTTTCACTGTGCATGAAGTTTTTAGTCTTTAGATGTTTGGAGCACAGATGAAGATGACTTGTATTTTTTTTTCTAGTTAAGGGTTTTGTGATCTAATGTTTGAAATCAAGAATGCACGATATTTCATTTCTCCTTCGTTGGTGTAAATCAAAATTTGCGTATAGACCTGCAAACAACAAGTATATATAATATCATCTGTCTTGATCTTTATTTTGACCTTATGATTTTCATGAACTGTGTGCATATTGTCATTTTGCGGTATAAACATAAGAACATACAAAACAGATGACTGCTGGCAGATGAATTGATCTTCTGACTTGGAACTTAGAAGGGCTTCCAGTTGTGGTGGATCAATGGCTCTTCCAACACACAATGTAAGATACCTATTTCTTCGACGCCAAACATGACAAACAGCATCAACAAGAAACAGTTTAGCGAGGTGAATACGAACATGTCTGCTCAATGATGATCCAGCCATGCTCTTTGTATTCCAAGTCTAAACGAGTGTATGACCGTTGCACAACTGTAATATTTTTCTCCCTCATATCAAATTTAAATATTTGAATAAATTCAAGAAAAAAGAAAGAGTTTGGGCAAAAAAGCATTTCAGTTATGGCCTATGGGTTGAGAGCCGGGACCTTATTATAGACTTGTAGCTGCGACTCGCGACCCACTATGACTGTAACGAAGCACGCGTGTTTGGCTGACGCATCTTAAATGTGTAAATGTTCCTAAGTTATTTTAAGAAGGGAAGAAAAAGTAATGATTTGTTTAAATATTAGAAATTATTATTACTCCGGTTAATCTTTCTCACACCATGATCTCATTTTTGGAAAAAACGTTTTGAAGTTAAATTGAGTTATATTCAACATCACTTTTTATTCTTTTATTTCGTTTAAAAAATCTAGAGAACATGTTAAAGAAAATGAATAAGTACAAATATTTCCATTTCTCTTCAAATTTGAACTCGGGAATATGGTATGATTTTGCACGCTTAATAAATTTTTAAATCTCAAGATTTGCACATGTGATTCACAAATGTTCCTTTTTATTTCTAACGTACAGAAAACGTATTTTTTAATTTTGGATTGGGAAAAAAATTGAAGGACCGGAAAAAAACTCGATGTAAATTGAGAGATTCAAGATTAAAAAGATATGTTTTCAGGACAAAAATAAACACTTTTGAACTATAAGAACGGATGAATATGTTCATGCGTAGCAAAAAAAGGAATATGTTCATGCAAATCCCAGGATTAAAAGATTATTAAGAACTTCTACAATATACCTCTAATATACTGGCTTAATGGTATCTTAAATTCAAAATTTAAGAAATTTGACATAAAATATCACTTCAAGAAACTCCTATCAATCCTTTAAAAATTTGATATGCTCTTCATCTTACTTATTTTTATTTTTAAAGAATCTTATCTCATTCCTTATTCAGTTTATATGAATAAAATATTCATTTCCCTCCATTCTAATATTCTTTTTCTTGTCTTTCTCTCTTTCCTTCCTATATTATAATAATAAAAAGGAGTCTATATAAGGAATATTGTTAGAATTAATTTTTCTTATAATATTTTAAATTACTAAAATTCTAATATTTTATAATAATATTTATAAGGAATGGATAAAGAGGCTCTTCAAGATGTTTTTGGCGAAGTTTGTATCGTTAAAATTCTTTATTTTGAGTTGTACTCACACTTAGGGGGCTTTAATTAAAGGTTTTTTTGGTACTTACTCAATTATGAGAGGGAGTTTATTCATTTCAGATTTTAAATATTGATAATAATTATGAGAGGGATTTTGACAGAGTTTATAAAGAGATCTTGCAGAATTTTGTTGATTTTGTAAAATTTTCCGGAAATCTTTCAAAATCTCATGTATTTTAAATATATTTCAAAAGATTAAAATGAACCAGTAAATTCATCAAAATCTATCAATCTTTCAAATAAAAAAAATCCAACACTATCGGATTTTGATAGATATTTTAAAAATCAAATTGATTATTGTTAGATTTCAGTAAATTTTTTAAAATCTAAATTGAATACACTCAGATTTTAAAAGACTTTTTTAATCTCTATTGAATACCATCAAATTTTAAAAAATTATTTAAAATCTAAACTGAATATTTTTGATTTCAATAATCCAAATAATCTTTTAAAATTTTGATTAAATACATCTCTTAATTATTTTCATAAGCACGCATCTCAAAAGAGAAAAACAAAATTTATCAGAAAGAGATAAAATTCTAAATTAAGAAAGTTATTGATTATAACGATATAAAGAGCCAACAATTAAACCAACATATGCAAACGAAATTACAACGAAAACGTTAGAGTAAAATGATTGATTACAGTGTCAACAAATAAAAAATGAAGTGATTTAGGTAATTCCACTGGTACACACATGGAGCAACACATACATGATACAACAAAAATCTCAACTGTGTATTCTGGATCTGTGGAAACCCAATAGAAAAACCAAAGATCTCTCTCCCCACTCATCTCTCTCTCTCCCCTCTGTTCACTTCTTGGATCGGAGGAAGAAAGACAGAGAGACACCAACTACATCTCTCTCCTCCCTCTCTCTCTCTCTCCTCCGTTTACTTCTCGGATCGGAGGAAGGAAGAAAGAGAGAGACACCAAGTTCATCTCTCTCTCTCTCTTCCTCCTCCGTTTACTTCTCGGATCGGAGGAAGAAAGAAAGAAAGAGAGAGACACCAACTAAAACTTCAACTACACAAACAAAAAGAACAAATAAAAATGAAGACCAGAACATTAAAAATAATAATACTCCTCTTCTTCATCAACACAATCACTCTTTTTCTCTACTTCTCATCTCACCCAGACTACTTAAAACACCACTCTCCTAACTCTCCTCCTCCACCTCCTCAACCTCTTCATCATTTCTTGGGCTTTTCTCAGCCCAATTCATTCTCCAAGCCCTGGCCCATTCTCCCCTCTTATCTCCCCTGGTCTCAAAACCCTAATGTCAAATTCGGATCATGTGAAGCTTATTTCGGTAATGGCTTCACTCGCCCTCTCTATCTCCTCAACTCTTCTTCACCGTTTTCGCCTTCCGGTTCGGGCTGGTTTCGATGTTATAAGAGTGATACTTTGTTGAGTTCTGTTTGTGAAGCTTCGATTATTAGGATGAATGTTGATAAGATTAATATGTCTCATGGTGGTGAGGCGTTGGAGAGTGTGATTGGCAGAGAGGAGGATGATGAGTTGCCGGTTTTTGAGGCTGGAGCTTTCGATATTCGGGTTGAAGATGAGAAAAAGTTTGGGGAGAAGCTTGTTACTCCACATTTGCTTGGCCGTGTTTATCCGCACGGGGAGGTTATTAGGCATACATTGCGGGATTTGATCAAGTCGATTGTGTTGGTCCCGAGAAGCGAGTTTAAGTGCTCCGAGGTAATCAAGATTGTCTCTTTGTATGCTTGCATTTTAGTTTTGTTTGATTGTATAGTATAGTTTAATAATTAATAGTAAAGTAATCAAGATTGCGTCTTTTGCTGCATTTATGAATTTGTCTTGTTATTGTTTGGTTCACTAGTATTTAATGCCAGTATAACTTGTAGGTTAAGAGAATTAGGATAAGAAAGCAACTTTAGTTTTTACTTATTATGCTGAATAAGCTTAGCAATGGATCAGTATTCTTAGTGATATATAGAGTTCAGCATTAGAATCGATGCATGCCTTTGCGATGGTTCGGGTTGGTTGAGGTTTATTATCATTGGATTCGGAAAGTGAAGGCGCAAAGACTTTAAAAAAAAAATTAAGTGAATATTTATTGCTATCATGCTATGATATGCCCTTCTAATCTCCACAAGTGTAACCTTTTTTGTTTTGAACAATTTCAAAAGTTTAAATATTCACACGCACACGGTATAATTGCATTGAGGAATCCACTAGAATAAGCCTTGCAGATAGCTGTCACTTGAGGGGTTTCTGTAGAAGTTGGATTTTTTGATTTCTTGGAGGCGTGCTCAAGAATTTTGTTTGTACTAATGTCCATCATTTAGTCGTTGAAGATAGATATATAACTACATTATACATACAATCCCACGTGCTTATAGGCTACTAGGGATTTTGGAAGGAATGTTGTGGGCTTTGGCAGGAGAAACGCACTTCCATTCAAATTCTATGTCAAAACAAGAATGCTATTGGTTATTATGTATAAATTATCAAATAAACAAGTGAAAGTGTCACAAAACCTTTTAAGAAAGTAAATATAAACTCATGTGAATAAGTGCAGATTAGACTTTCTTGTTTTTCAGTATTACACCATAAATAGTCATCACTTATTGTTACGACACTTCTAACTTCTAATATTAAGAAATAATATGGAATACCAATGTCGTGAAAGTCTTATCCATGATTTACCATGCAATAAATGACTACAGATGTATCTTTTAACTTACAGTTGTGTGTTAAAGTTCTTGACTTTAAAGTATCTTCTTCAGTGGGTTGACGAACCAACACTTTTGGTTACACGCTTTGAGTATGCAAATCTGTTTCATACAGTTACAGATTGGTATGCTGCATATGTGGCTTCTAGAGTAACCGGCTTGCCAAATCGGCCTCATCTGGTGTTCGTAGATGGTCACTGCATGGTATGTATGCTCGGCTTCACCTCATTGCTGTATTTCTCTAGATTGTAATTCTTCTTGTTGGTGTCATGATAATTGTGCGCTTGCAAATTCATAATGTGCTATCTTTCAGTTATTAATATTCCATGTCTTTCAGTTATTAGGCTGAGGCACACATTAGCTTTTGCTTTTCAAATTGTTCAAAATTTTTATGTCCTAATGTCTTTAAAGAAGAAAGGTATATTTTGATGTATATTTAAGTGACTGCAACAAACTTGTGGATATTTTAAGTGCTTGTGTGCTTGTCTACTTACCTGGTTAATTTAACCATTATGCAGCATAGAATTATCTTCTTAATGTCTTGGCAATGTTCCAGGCACCCTTAGAAGAAACATGGAGAGCAATGTTCTCGAGCCTAAGATATGCTAAAAATTTTAGTGGACCTGTTTGTTTTCGCCATGCTATCCTATCACCTATAGGATATGAAACTGTCTTATTTAAAGGGCTGACTGAAGATGTAGACTGCCATGGAGCTTCTGCTCATGATCTGTGGCAACAACCTGATGACCGGAGAACAGCTCGCATATCTGAGTTTGGCGAGATGATAAGAGCTTCATTTGGATTTCCAGTGGATAGGCACCAAACTTTGAAGCCCGACGCAGGTCTAAATGTTCTGTTTGTTCGGCGTGAGGATTACTTGGCTCATCCACGCCATGCTGGTAAGGTTCAATCAAGGCTCAGCAATGAACAACAGCTTTTTGATTCTTTAAAGATCTGGGCATCAGAACATGTAGATTGCAAAATTAATTTAGTCAACGGAATATTTGCCCATATGCACATGAAAGAGCAGGTGCGAGCAATTCAAGATGCCTCGGTCATTATTGGGGCTCATGGAGCAGGTCTCACTCATATAGTGTCAGCCTCCCCAAAAGCAGTTATTGTAGAGATCGTTGCTGCTGAATTTATGCGCCCGCATTTCGCACTTATTGCAAAATGGAAAGGGTTAGAGTACCATCCTATATTCTTAAAGGACTCTTATGTTAAACCTTTAGTTGTCAAACAGAAACTCGATGGCATCTTAAAAAGCCTTGGATGCTAAAATAGATTTGTTGGTTTAGATGAGATACAGTTAACCCTGGATTGCTGGCAAGTAGGGTGATGGGAGGAAAGACCGGGTGTTCAAAATTTGACAATGAAATTGTCGTGTGCTCAAATTTGCAAGGATTCTACGAGGTCTGCGCCGCAATTGCTTTTGGCGTACATCGACAGGTTACTCTTTCCTGTTATGCACATCATCCGTTTGGTTGTTAAAAGTGTGGTACAAACCGTTTTTTTTTGGTGCCGAGTTCTAAAGTTGGGTGGTCTAGACGGGGTTATATTATGGGAGAGGATTTAGTGTTGGTCTTCAGAATTCGGGAACATGGACGTTTTTCACCAAGTTGCAGGGTAAAATATTTAACAAGTTGGAGCGACTTTTTCTTTGAAGACCATTGTGATTGTAACTGAAGGTTTATAACAGTTGAGGGGTTGCTGCTGATCCTGGGCTCTTGATTTGTCGGGAATTCAGAAACTAGTAATTACCATACCACACGTATTGTATGTTATGTTATAGAATATACATTTTAATTTTTTTTAATAATTTACTTGCTGAAATTACTTAATTACTTAATTACCCTTACTTAATTGTTCTAATTTTAATTATTGGGTTGATCATTTGAAGTCAACTTACTCTATTATTTTACCAATTTGAATCCTATTTTATATCAAATTCTGTATCACTATAATTTATATTAAATTTAACTTCTTCTACCAATTTAAATTTTAATTCATATCGAGTTTTATATCATTCTAATTTGTTACTTCACACTAAATTAAATTTAAACAAACTAAATATAATTCTTAAAATTTAGTTGATATATAATGTGACTCGGGTTAAGATAAAATAATAATACTATCAATCCTGCTAAAAAAATTATACAAATGAACTTGGATAAACAAAATAATATATTTTATTTATCCAAGATAAAAAAATATATTATACAATTGATTCACACTAACACAAAACTAAAATAAAAATACAATTCGATCAACAAAAGTAAAATAATATATACTAATTATTCAGTCTAAAACAAAATTATCTTATTGATCCACACTTAAAAAAATTAAAAATAAATTAAAAATAATTAGTTTGATTTGACCGGTGTATTGGGCATCTGGCTAAAATAAAATAATATAAACCAATGATACGAGATAAATCAAATTAACATTAGATTAAGTATAATTTGTATCATATTGATGTGAATTAAAAATCAAATTTCAATTAAAACATAAATATTATTTTTTTAAAAATACACATTAAATTATCAATAAAACTATATCGTTCAATCAGTAATATTGTCTTTTTAAAATATCTTTTATAGAATTACTATTAATCGATTAAGTAATCAACATGCTAAAATAATATTTTTTAAGGTCCCAACATAATGAAGACATTATATTTTTATTCTCAACAAAATAATAATTTAGTTATAATAACATTTCACTCCTTACCAATGTTATCACTTTTAATAAGTATAAATTTTCTAAAAAGTTATGAACATATACGTCTACTAATATAATTATTATGAAATCATATCATTTAAAATTTTAAATGAACAAAATTAAAATTGAATTCAATTTTTTTAAAAAAATATATATAATATTAAAAAAAATCTGTACGATCCATGCATCGCACGGGTTTTAAGTTGGTATATATAATAGAGTAAATAAGGGGTTGTATGAGACAATTTAATCATGTTAAAATTACTAAATTGCCCCTCATAATTGTATGTTAATAATTATATTTATTTAATATGCATGTATTAAGTATTATGTCTCATTATTACGTACATTTATTACTACTTGATTATCTAATATTAACAAGTTATAATTATATGAATAAATTAAATACATTTTAAGAAGAAAAAAAAAGAATAAGATGTTAGATATATTTGATAATGTCATGGCTAATATGTTTTATGTTTAGCTTTCAGATCTTATTTGAACAGGATAAATCAGTACTTAACTGTTGATCAGTACTTATACTGGAAGTCAGGACTTAAGGATATCAGTACTTATGTTATCAGGAGATAATCATCAGAAGATAGATATCAGAACTTAAGTGCTGAAGGACAATCAGATAAGGACAGTAGCTGATTAAAGGAAAGAAGATCAAGATAAACATAAGAAGAGATATGCATGAAGAAGGAATTCCGTGAAGAATGGAATACTTGGAAGAAAAGATATCTGATTGATATATTTTAGGAAGCAGAATCATATTCCATATCAATTAGCGATTATCTTGTAACTGTGTAGTATATAAACACATATATAGGGTTTACACTATAAGTGTTATCATTATTAGAGAAGATTATTCATTGTAACCCTAGCAGCTCTCGTGATATTTGTTCATCACTGAGAGGTAACAGTTTCATACTGTAACAGAGTTTATTGTTTCAATAAAGTTTGTTTTCTGTTACTTAAGTTCTTAAAGTTCGATTTGAGTGTACTATACACTGTATTCACCCCCTCTACAGTGTGTGTGTGACCTAACAATTGGTATCAGAGCCTATCTGTTAACATATATACAGTTAAAGATCCAAACACAATCATGTCGGACACAGAAACTCCAACTAAGCCTACCAAAACTGAGGAACCACCAAAGACACAAATTCAGAGTCGGTATGAGACCATCAGTGTTCCCATACTGAGACCATCTGAATATCCCATATGGAAGGTAAGGATGACCATGTTCCTGGAAGCAACAGATCCAGAATACTTGATAGAATCAAGGAAGGCCCTCACAAACCAACCAAACTCGCTGTTGCAGTTGCAGGTGAAGCAGCAAAGACCGTACCAAATGAGAAGAGTGATTATACTGCTGAAGACATAGCATCAATTACTAAGGATGCTAAGGTACGACACTTACTGCATAGTGCCATTGATAATGTAATGTCAAACAGGGTAATCAACTGCAAGACTGCTAAGGAGATATGGGATGCTCTGGAAACAAGGTGTCAGGGAACTGACACAATTAAGAAGAACAGGAAGACAATATTCACTCAAGAGTATGAACACTTTGACTCAAAGACTAATGAGTCATTGAATGATTTATATGATAGATTTGTCAAACTTTTGAATGATTTGTCATTGGTTGATAAAGAGTATGATATTGAAGATTCAAACCTTAAGTTCCTGTTAGCTCTTCCTGAATGTTGGGATTTGAAGGCAACGACAATAAGAGACAACTACAATCTTGATGAAACAACTCTTGACGAAATCTATGGAATGCTCAAGACTCATGAGCTGGAGATGGAACAAAGAAGCAAGAGGAAAGGAGGAAAGTCAAGGACAGTTGCTCTTAAGGCTGAAGAAGAATTCCCCAAAGCAGCTTCCTCAAAGAAAGACAAGGGTAAAGCTCTTTTCATAAAGTCTGATACTGAGTCATCAAGTTCTGAGAGTGATGATGACTCAGATTCTGAAAGCTTGCCTGAGACTGATGCTGATGAGGAGATGATGAAGCTGTGTGCTCTTATGGTGAAAGGAATCACAAAGATTGCATACAGGAAGTTCAGGAAGGGAAAGAAGTTTTCCAGAAAAGGCATAAGTTCTGATAAGAAGAATTTCAGAAGATCTGAAGGCAGAGGAGGAAAGTCTGACAGAGGAGATTACACCAATGTTAAATGCTATAACTGTGGTGAGAAAGACCACATATCTCCTGACTGCAAGAAGGTAAAGGGTGACAAAGGCAAGGCTCTTGTCACAAAGCAGAAAAGCTGGACAGACACCTCAGACTCTGAAAGTGAGGAAAACTATGCATTGATGGCAAATGCTGATAAAGAAAGTACTGAGAGCAGTTCTGAAGCTGCTGAAACAAAGGTACCTCAGACTACTTATGCTTTTCATACTGATGATATTAATGAGTTGAGAAGATATCTTAAAACCATGTTTGTTAGCTATAGAGATCAAACTTTAACATGTGAAAGATTAACTTCTGAGAATCTTGCATTTAAGAAAAGAAATGATTTCTTAGAAAAAGAGTTAGTCATTTTCCATCAAACTCAGAAGGATAGAGATGATGCTTTTTATGTTAGGAATGAAGTGCTAAAATTAAATGAATCTCTAAAAACTGAGTTAGAAAAGGAAAGAGAGATTATCAGGACTTGGACTAACTCTGGCAAAACAACTCAAAATTTGCTAAGTAGTGGAAACTGGAAAGAGGGCTTAGGTTATGGAGAAGATAAGAAAGATAAAGGAACTGAAGAAATTAAGTCTGTTGATAAGTAAAAGCCAAAGTTAAAACCTGTTAAGTTTATAACTGTAAAGTCTGAAAATGAAAAATCAGAAGTTACAAAGGAATCAACTTCTGACAAACTAAAACAGGAAAAGACAGCTGAAGTGAACATAGGCTTAATGACAAAGAAGCAGCTTAAGCATAAGCTGAAAGATGTCAAGAATGCAAACAAGGTAAAATCACCTAGGAAAAACAGGAATGGAAAGGAAGGTGTGAATAAAATAAATGATTATAAACCTGTTCCTGATGCTCCTAGGAAAATATGTCATAACTGTGGAAGTTCTAACCATCTGGCTTCTTTTTGCAGGAAGAATAAGAATATTAACTCCTTACCTTCAAAATCAGGAGTTAAGAGTCAGTCTGTTAGATACAAACCACAAAATCCTTGTTTTCATTGTGGTAGTTTATGGCATTCCATTTATACTTGTAAGGAATATCATAGTTTGTACTATGATTATTATCAAATAAAACCTTCTTTGAAGAAAGTTTCCATTGTTCCTTCTAGTGTAAATTCCGATTCAAAGTCTGATAGTGTAAGTTCTGATAAGAAAAATGTTAACATAAACTCTGATGCTAAATCCGCTGCAAATGTTAACAAACTTAATAAGGCCAAAGGATCCAAGCAAGTCTGGGTCCTTAAAATTAATAATTAGTGGTCTTTGTGATTGCAGGGCAACAGGAAAAATATTCTAGTTCTGGACAGTGGATGTTCAGGACATATGACTGGAAATAAGGCCCTGCTATCAGACTTTGTGGAGAAAGCTGGCCCAAGTGTTTCTTATGGAGATGGCAACATTGGAAAAATATTGGGATATGGCAATATCAATCTTGGAAATGTCATAATTAAACAAGTAGCTCTGGTCTCAGGACTTAAACACAACCTACTGAGTATAAGTCAAATCTGTGACAGAGGTTATCATGTTGATTTCTTTGAAGAACACTGTGAAATTGTGAGTAAATCTAAAGGCAAAATTGTTCTGAAAGGATACAGGCGTGGTAACATTTATGAAGCTAAGCTTTCAACAAGTAATGATGGTTCTGCAATCTGTCTGATGAGTAGAGCATCAATTGAAGAAAGCTGGAATTGGCATAAGAAACTCTCTCATTTAAATTTCAACAATATAAATGAACTGGTCAAGAAAGATCTTGTGAGAGGATTGCCAAACACAGTATTTGCTCCTGATGGTCTTTGTGATTCATGTCAGAAAGCCAAACAAAGAAAATCTTCATTCAAGAGCAAGACTGAATCATCAATTCTTGAGCCTTATCATCTACTACATGTTGATCTATTTGGTCCAGTAAATGTCATGTCTATTGCAAAGAAGAAGTATGCGTTGGTCATAGTGGATGAGTTCACCAGATACACTTGGGTGTATTTCTTGCACACAAAAAGTGAAACTGCATCTATCTTGATTGATCATGTCAAACAGCTGGATAAAATGGTCAAAGATTCTGTGAAAATTTTAAGGAGTGATAATGGCACTGAGTTCAAGAATTTGATAATGGAAGAGTTCTGCAAAAGCCATGGAATAAAGCAGGAATTTTCTGCTCCTGGAACTCCACAGCAAAATGGAGTTGTTGAAAGGAAGAATAGAA
Organism: Apium graveolens; assembly: GCF_009905375.1. NCBI lineage: Eukaryota > Viridiplantae > Streptophyta > Magnoliopsida > Apiales > Apiaceae > Apium > Apium graveolens. Next base: position 298,983,422 of record NC_133650.1, read on the forward strand.
CTCTCATTGAAGCTGCACGTACAATACCTGAAGAAGCAAAGCTTCCAACCTATTTCTGGGCTGAAGCTGTGCAGACTGCTTGTTTTACTCAAAATACAACACTCATTAACAAGCATGGAAAAACACCATATGAGATGGTGAAGAAAAAGAAGCCAAAACTGAAATATTTTCATGTATTTGGATGCAAGTGTTTTGTTCTCAAGACTCATCTTGAACAGCTATCAAAGTTTGATCTAAAAGCTGATGAAGGAATCTTTGTTGGATATCCACTTTCCACAAAAGCCTTCAGAGTCTATAATTTGAGAACAAAAGTGGTCATGGAATCTATCAATGTCTCTTTTGATGACAAAAAGATTACTGGTCTTGAAGATTTCATTGACCATGATCAGCTGAGATTTGAAAATGAAGACTCAAATTCTGATACTGAAACTCCTGACAGTCTAAGTCCTGATACTGTAAACTCTGATGGAATAAACTCTGATGTTATTGAAACTGTGGTGGTTACGCCAAGGGAAGATGCACCTATGCAGGGGGAGCATACTCAAGATCCTACCACAGCTCAAGAAACATCAGAACATACATCTGGCTCTTCAAGTTCTGATTCGTCAAGTTCTGATAAGCCAAGTTCTGATAGTGCTGAAAATCTAAATACTGAAGAATCCAACTCAGAGAGCACAGTTTCAGGGGGAGCATCAGAAAATGAAGATAGCATGGATCATGGGGGAGCATCCAGTTCTAGAGAAAACCTTCCATCTGCGAGGAAGTGGACAAAATCACATACACCTGATTTGATAATTGGAAATCCTGATGCAGGTGTCAGAACTAGAACAGGTACTTCAAATGAATGTCTTTACAATTCTTTTCTCTCTCAGACTGAGCCAAAGAAAGTGGAAGAAACTCTTCAAGATGCTGATTGGGTGCAAGCAATACAGGAAGAGTTGAATAAATTTGAAAGAAACAAAGTCTGGACCCTAGTGCCAAGACCAAAGAATAGATATGTTGTTGGTACAAAGTGGGTATTCAGAAACAAAACTGACAGTGATGACATAATTACAAAAAATAAGGCAAGGCTGGTTGCAAAAGGATATTCTCAACAGGAGGGAATTGATTATGATGAAACATTTGCACCAGTTGCTAGGTTAAAAGCCATAAGGATATTCTTGGCTTATGCTGCTCACAAAAAGTTTACTGTCTTTCAAATGGATGTGAAAAGTGCTTTTCTCAATGGAGAATTGGAGGAGGAGGTATATGTTGAACAACCTCCAGGCTTTGTAGATACCAAACATCCAGATTATGTCTGCAGGCTTGATAAAGCACTTTATGGACTTAAGCAAGCTCCTAGAGCATGGTATGAGACTTTAGCTCAGTTTCTTCTGGAAAGTGGATTCAACAGAGGGACAATAGACAAAACACTGTTCTACCTCAACCATGGAAAGGAATTACTTCTGGTCCAGATTTATGTTGATGATATCATTTTTGGATCTATAAATGACAAACTTTGCAAAAAGTTTGCCAAGCTAATGCAGTCAAGATATCAGATGAGTATGATGGGGGAACTTAGCTATTTTCTGGGCCTTCAAGTCAAGCAGAATGAGGAAGGCACTTTTATTTGTCAAACCAAGTACACCAGAAACTTGCTGAAGAAATTTGGAATGCAAGATTGTTCAAGTGCATCCACTCCAATGGCCACTGCGACAAAACTGGATAAGGATACCGGTAAATCAGTAGATATTACTGACTACAGAGGTATGATTGGCTCTCTACTCTATCTAACTGCTAGTAGACCTGATATCATGTATGCTACCTGTCTTTGTGCAAGATTTCAAGCAGATCCAAGAGAACCTCACTTAACAGCTGTAAAAAGAATCTTTAAGTATCTTAAAGGAACAGCTGCTCTGGGATTATGGTAACCTAGAGAATCAGATTTTAAACTAATAGGTTACTCAGATGCAGATTTTGCAGGTTGCAAAATTGACAGGAAAAGCACAAGTGGAAGCTGCCAATTTCTTGGAGGCAGATTGGTTTCTTGGTACAGCAAGAAACAAAAGTCAATTTCCACATCAACTGCAGAAGCAGAGTATATTGCTGCAGGAAGCTGTTGTGCACAGATTCTTTGGATGAAGAATCAGTTACTGGATTATGGGTTAACATATTTCAAAATCCCTATTTACTGTGATAATCAAAGTGTTATTGCTATGACAGGTAATCCAGTTCAACACTCTATGACAATGCACATCAGCATCAGGTACCACTTCATCAGGGAACATGTGGATGAAGGTACAGTGGAATTGCATTTTGTTCCCACAGATCAACAACTAGCAGATATCTTCACAAAACCACTGTGTGAAGCTACTTTTATAAGATTGGTAAATGAACTTGGAATGGTTTCAGGTTCTAAACCTTTCTTTTTTCAATTTGTTTCAATTTGTTTTCAAACAAATTGAAAAAAGAAAGGTTTAGAACCTGAAACCATTCCAAGTTCATTTACCAATTGAAAAAAATTGAAACATAAACTCTGATGCTAAATCCGCTGCAAATGTTAACAAACTTAATAAGGCCAAAGGATCCAAGCAAGTCTGGGTCCTTAAAATTAATAATTAGTGGTCTTTGTGATTGCAGGGCAACAGGAAAAATATTCTAGTTCTGGACAGTGGATGTTCAGGACATATGACTGGAAATAAGGCCCTGCTATCAGACTTTGTGGAGAAAGCTGGCCCAAGTGTTTCTTATGGAGATGGAAACATTGGAAAAACATTGGGATATGGCAATATCAATCTTGGAAATGTCATAATTAAACAAGTAGCTCTGGTCTCAGGACTTAAACACAACCTACTGAGTATAAGTCAAATCTGTGACAGAGGTTATCATGTTGATTTCTTTGAAGAACACTGTGAAATTGTGAGTAAATCTAAAGGCAAAGTTGTTCTGAAAGGATACAGGCGTGGTAACATTTATGAAGCTAAGCTTTCAACAAGTAATGATGGTTCTGCAATCTGTCTGATGAGTAGAGCATCAATTGAAGAAAGCTGGAATTGGCATAAGAAACTCTCTCATTTAAATTTCAACAATATAAATGAACTGGTCAAGAAAGATCTTGTGAGAGGATTGCCAAACACAGTATTTGCTCCTGATGGTCTTTGTGATTCATGTCAGAAAGCCAAACAAAGAAAATCTTCATTCAAGAGCAAGACTGAATCATCAATTCTTGAGCCTTATCATCTACTACATGTTGATCTATTTGGTCCAGTAAATGTCATGTCTATTGCAAAGAAGAAGTATGCGTTGGTCATAGTGGATGAGTTCACCAGATACACTTGGGTGTATTTCTTGCACACAAAAAGTGAAACTGCATCTATCTTGATTGATCATGTCAAACAGCTGGATAAAATGGTCAAAGATTCTGTGAAAATTTTAAGGAGTGATAATGGCACTGAGTTCAAGAATTTGATAATGGAAGAGTTCTGCAAAAGCCATGGAATAAAGCAGGAATTTTCTGCTCCTGGAACTCCACAACAAAATGGAGTTGTTGAAAGGAAGAATAGAACTCTCATTGAAGCTGCACGTACAATGCTTGAAGAAGCAAAACTTCCAACCTATTTCTGGGCTGAAGCTGTGCAGACTGCTTGTTTTACTCAAAATGCAACACTCATTAACAAGCATGGAAAAACACCATATGAGATGGTGAAGAAAAAGAAGCCAAATCTGAAATATTTTCATGTATTTGGATGCAAGTGTTTTGTTCTCAAGACTCATCTTGAACAGCTATCAAAGTTTGATCTAAAAGCTGATGAAGGAATCTTTGTTGGATATCCACTTTCCACAAAAGCCTTCAGAGTCTATAATTTGAGAACAAAAGTGGTCATGGAATCTATCAATGTCTCTTTTGATGACAAAAAAATTACTGGTCTTGAAGATTTCATTGACCATGATCAGCTGAGATTTGAAAATGAAGACTCAAATTCTGATACTGAAACTCCTGACAGTCTAAGTCCTGATACTGTAAACTCTGATGGAATAAACTCTGATGTTATTGAAACTGTGGTGGTTACGCCAAGGGAAGATGCACCTATGCAGGGGGAGCATACTCAAGATCCTACCACAGCTCAAGAAACATCAGAACATACATCTGGCTCTTCAAGTTCTGATTCGTCAAGTTCTGATAAGCCAAGTTCTGATAGTGCTGAAAATCTAAATACTGAAGAATCCAACTCAGAGAGCACAGTTTCAGGGGGAGCATCAGAAAATGAAGATAGCATGGATCATGGGGGAGCATCCAGTTCTAGAGAAAACCTTCCATCTGCGAGGAAGTGGACAAAATCACATACACCTGATTTGATAATTGGAAATCCTGATGCAGGTGTCAGAACTAGAACAGGTACTTCAAATGAATGTCTTTACAATTCTTTTCTCTCTCAGACTGAGCCAAAGAAAGTGGAAGAAACTCTTCAAGATGCTGATTGGGTGCAAGCAATACAGGAAGAGTTGAATAAATTTGAAAGAAACAAAGTCTGGACCCTAGTGCCAAGACAAAAGAATAGATATGTTGTTGGTACAAAGTGGGTATTCAGAAACAAAACTGACAGTGATGGCATAATTACAAGAAATAAGGCAAGGCTGGTTGCAAAAGGATATTCTCAACAGGAGGGAATTGATTATGATGAAACATTTGCACCAGTTGCTAGGTTAGAAGCCATAAGGATATTCTTGGCTTATGCTGCTCACAAAAAGTTTACTGTCTTTCAAATGGATGTGAAAAGTGCTTTTCTCAATGGAGAATTGGAGGAGGAGGTATATGTTGAACAACCTCCAGGCTTTGTAGATACCAAACATCCAGATTATGTCTACAGGCTTGATAAAGCACTTTATGGACTTAAGCAAGCTCCTAGAGCATGGTATGAGACTTTAGCTCAGTTTCTTCTGGAAAGTGGATTCAATAGAGGGACAATAGACAAAACACTGTTCTACCTCAACCATGGAAAGGACTTACTTCTGGTCCAGATTTATGTTGATGATATCATTTTTGGATCTATAAATGACAAACTTTGCAAAAAGTTTGCCAAGCTAATGCAGTCAAGATATCAGATGAGTATGATGGGGGAACTTAGCTATTTTCTGGGCCTTCAAGTCAAGCAGAATGAGGAAGGCACTTTTATTTGTCAAACCAAGTACACCAGAAACTTGCTGAAGAAATTTGGAATGCAAGATTGTTCAAGTGCATCCACTCCAATGGCCACTGCGACAAAACTGGATAAGTATACCGGTAAATCAGTAGATATTACTGACTACAGAGGTATGATTGGCTCTCTACTCTATCTAACTGCTAGTAGACCTGATATCATGTATGCTACCTGTCTTTGTGCAAGATTTCAAGCAGATCCAAGAGAACCTCACTTAACAGCTGTAAAAAGAATCTTTAAGTATCTTAAAGGAACAGCTGCTCTGGGATTATGGTAACCTAGAGAATCAGATTTTAAACTAATAGGTTACTCAGATGCAGATTTTGCAGGTTGCAAAATTGACAGGAAAAGCACAAGTGGAAGCTGCCAATTTCTTGGAGGCAGATTGGTTTCTTGGTACAGCAAGAAACAAAAGTCAATTTCCACATCAACTGCAGAAGCAGAGTATATTGCTGCAGGAAGCTGTTGTGCACAGATTCTTTGGATGAAAAATCAGTTACTGGATTATGGGTTAACATATTTCAAAATCCCTATTTACTGTGATAATCAAAGTGTTATTGCTATGACAGGTAATCCAGTTCAACACTCTATGACAATGCACATCAGCATCAGGTACCACTTCATCAGGGAACATGTGGATGAAGGTACAGTGGAATTGCATTTTGTTCCCACAGATCAACAACTAGCAGATATCTTCACAAAACCACTGTGTGAAGCTACTTTTACAAGATTGGTAAATGAACTTGGAATGGTTTCAGGTTCTTTCTCTAAATCTGCTTAGTCTTGTTCTGTGTTATCAGACTTTATGCTCAGTATTTACATAATTAATCTCATTGTGTATTCTGTGCTTAATTGATAAATGTCTTTAAGTACTGACTGTTGTCTGATATATGTTTCTAAACTCTGATAAGTGATATGTCTGTTCAAGTACCTATTCGATCCTATGAGGATAACTGTGCTAGATACTGACCTAGTAGTCTTCAATAAACAAATGATTCCATGTAAGAAGTAATTATTTCAGTGGAAATCTTATGACACTAGCAAATTCTGATAATTGAGCTTAGTTAAGTTTACTTTGTATATCTTATTACTAAGTCACAAATTAGAATAATGCTACTCATCTGTTAAGTTCTGATACTAGTAAAACTGCTGAATGTACTAAGTGCTGATAAACCTCACTTATCAAAAGAAAAAGCAAAAAGATCAAAGATTAAAATCAGGTACTCCTTTGAGATCTAGAGTAAAAATGTGGAAGGGACGACCCAATTGCATTGCTGGTATTAAGTAAATATGCATTAGAAAAGCAAAATATTTTCTTGGTGACTTTTCACACTCTATGATTACTGGAGAAATACTCTGATAATAGCATAAATTCTGATGAACAGTCGTGACTCACTTACACTGAGAAGCCACTGTAAAATAGAATTTCAAAAGATGCATAAAATTAGCACAACACAGTTGAGGTGGACTCATGCATGACCTCATTCATCAGTAGGTTTCAGGACAATGACAGCTCTTTAGCAAAATTTTAGTTATGCCTTATTTCTAAGATATACTGAAGTGAATCAGACTTTACTCTTTGTCTGTTATTTAGCTTAATGCACACACTAATCACTCCATCTGAATGATGAAAATTTATGTGGTGGTCTATGTTATTTTAGATAAACAGTCATTGTGTCATTATTGCACAAATTCTGAGGACAAGTTCTAGTTACACGTTCTGATGATTAAGTTCTGAAGTCTATAACTCAGAACTTGTATGAGGATTTACTAAGATGGGCATTCCTTTTTCAAGTTAAGAAATTATGTTCTGATGACTGTTAAGTTCTGGTATAGGTCTAAGTTCTAATTTCTCAGTCTAATCCTTTACTTGGCTTATCTGTGAATAAAATTTGGTAACAGTCTCAGTTCGAACTAGAATATGTTGAAGTGGAAGATTAATAGTCACTATGATTAGGATTAATGGTATTCGTCCTTGAACAGTCCACTGTTTCTTGTTTCTTGTGCATTTTTGTTGGGTATATCCAGCATCTTGCCTATTCGAAACGTGGCGCTGGCTGTTCCCTTTAAGGGAATAAAGTAGCACCTCACTAACACTCCGGAGTTTTGGTGCAAGTGGTAAGCGCTGAGGTCCTAAGAAGTGGTATCAGAGCAGGTCACGTGTTCGAGTCCCAACGTAAGGCATTTGCTTGGTGGCAATATGCTGGGGGGGGATTGTTGGGTATATCCAGCATCTTGCCTATTCGAAACGTGGCGCTGGCTGTTCCCTTTAAGGGAATAAAGTAGCACCTCACTAACACTCCGGAGTTTTGGTGCAAGTGGTAAGCGCTGAGGTCCTAAGAAGGAATTGTTAGGAATGTATGTGCATTAGTTTGATGATATGTTTAACAAAATACTTAAGTAGAAATTTAGTGTCTGTAGCCTCAACGGATAAGACCACTTTGGCTATCCGTTGATGGTGTAGCTTTACTTAGAAATAAGTTTAGTGTTGTAGCATATTTCAGTCTCTGTATTTAAAATGTAATTCTTGGAAGTTGAGAGAAACTATGAGTCATGTTGACTACTAGATGATATGCAGATAGGAAGGCCAATTGTAAATACTTCATGCCTTGTAATTTTGTATAAGTGAAGTGGTATCAACGGATGACTTAAAGACCTTCAACGGATAAGAAGCTAAGCTTCAACGAATGTCTCTAAAGCTTCAACGGATAAAGTCATCAACGGATAACATCCTTCAACGGATGAGTGCATCAACGGATGAAAGTTTCAACGGATGTTCTGATGATTAGCCGTTGATAAGAGGTAGTTGTACCTACAGACAGAGGCACATGGGTTGATAGAGACAACTGAGATGTGGTAGCCGAATTTCAGGAACAACAGAAAAAGCAGCCGTTCTTCTCTGGTACAAAGATGCAATAGTCAACAAAGTACTGGAGTGAACAGGAAAAGAAGCAAGTGAAGATCTTATTTTATTACTGTATTTTATATTGTTCTTCACTTGTACACTTGGTAATATATAAAAACCAAGTAGAAGCTAGTAATCAGATGAGAGATTTTCCAGAGCTGTTTAGAAAAACATTGAGAGAAAATTCATCTAGTTTGTACTAGGATGCAGCTGTGATCAACATTGTTTAATCACAGATTTTCTAATATACCATCTCCGGTGGAACAACAAATCCACCAGAAAAGTTTTTAAGGTCTGTTGTGTTCTTTACATTTGTGCTTGAATATATATCTGTCTGCATTAGCTTAAAGCAATTCACACACTTGTTCTTCTTGAACACACAACCTTCATAAACTGCTCAAAACTTGAAAAAGTTTTGAGATTTACATTCAACCCCCCTTCTGTAAATCTCATTGTTAGTCCACTAGGAATAACAATTGGTATCAGAGCAAGCTCTTGACATACAAAGAGTTTAAAGATCTTGGAATCTAACAAAGATGAGTAAGAAGGATATTGGAGTAAAGATCCCAGTTCTTGACAAAGACAATTATCACCATTGGAAGGTGAAAATGCACCTTCATCTACTCTCCCAAGATGAAGGTTATGTAAACTGCATTGAGAATGGTCCTCACATTCCCCACAAAGTAGCAACAGTTGCTACAGCCACAGTTGCTGTTGGTCAATCCATTCCAAAACCTAGAGCAGAATGGACAATGGAAGACACAGAAGAAGTCCACAAGGATAAGAAGGCTATGAACATTTTGTTTAATGGTCTTAACATGGATATGTTTGATAATGTGATAAATTGCACAACTGCCAAAGAGGTTTGGGACACAGTTCAACTACTGTGTGAAGGTACAGAACAAGTGAAAGAAAACAAAATGCAGCTTCTCATTCAACAATATGAATACTTTCATTTTGAAGAAAATGAATCTTTAAATGAAACATTCAATAGATTTCAAAAGCTGTTGAATGGACTGAAGCTGTATGGAAGAGTGTACCAAGTGAAGGATTCAAATCTTAAATTTTTAAGATCCTTGCCAAAGGAATGGAAACCCATGACTGTCTCCTTAAGAAACTCTCAAGATTATAAGGACTTCACTCTTGAAAGATTGTATGGAATCTTGAAGACTTATGAACTAGAGCTGGAACAGGATGAGGTATTGGAGAAGGGGAGAAAGAAAGGAAGTTCAGTTGCATTGGTAGCTGAAAATGAGAGGAAATGCAGACAAGAAACTGCGAGATCTACATCAAACTCCAAAGATGGTATAAGAAGTCAGGAATCATGCAAGGGGAAAGAGCAAGCTGCTGAAAATGAAGACAACTCCAGCCAATATGACTCAGATGGAATTGATGAGCATCTTGCATTTCTGTCCAGAAGATTTGCAAAGATGAAATTCAAGAAAAACACTAGAGCCACTAAACCTCACAAAAACACTGTGGACAAATCCAAGTTCAAGTGTTTCAATTGTAGTATAAGTGGACACTTTGCAGGTGAGTGCAGAAAGCCAACTTCTGAAAAGAAGAAATTTGAACAAGTAGATTACAAAAAGAAATATTTTGATCTGCTCAAGCAAAAGGAGAGGGCTTTCATTACTCAAGAAAAGGACTGGGCAGCTAATGGAGATGAAGAGGATGAAGATGTGGAGTATGTCAACCTTGCTCTCATGGCTGATTCTGAAGAAAATGAAGTTAGTTCATCAAGCAATCAGGTAATCACTACTGACTTAACACATCTTACTAAAGAAGAGTGCAATGATGCCTTTAATGACATGTCTACTGAATTGTATCATTTGCGTGTATCTCTTAAATCTCTTGCTAAAGAAAATAGTAGGATTAAAGAGAACAATCTGTTTTTAAGTAATAGAAATGCTTTGTTAGAAGATAAGATGATTGACCTAGAGAAAACTAAGTTGCATTGTATATCTGTTGAAAATGAACTAGCTGAATCTGTTAAGAAAGTAGAAATACTTTTCAATCAATTAGAGAAAGAGCAAGAGGTGATTAAAGCCTGGAAGACATCTAGGGATGTAAGTGCTCAAATTGCTAAGGTCCAAGGAATTGAATCATTCTGTGAAACTGCCTGGAATAAAAATAAAAAGAAACTAGAATTAATTGATGGACTGTCAACGGATGTGGAATCAACGGATGATGAAAGTTATCCGTTGAAGGAAGAAAAGGAGCATCCGTTGAAGGTTCCTCAATTAAAACAGGCAGATGTTTCTAAAAGAGAGAATCTAAAGAAACTCAACAAAAAGTTTGGTTCAACCTCAAAGAACTTTGTCAAAGAAGAAGCAAGCACATCCAAAGATGTCAGTAAGGTGAATGTAGGGCACATGACCTTAGAACAGTTAAATAATAGGCTCAAGATGGTTGAGGATAAAAAGGAATCTAAAAGAAAATCCAACAGAAATGGGAAGGTAGGAATTAATAAACACAACAATTACACACCTGATAGGTATGCTCCTAGAAAAAGCTGTGTGCATTGTAGTAGTGTTAATCATCTATCTGCTAATTGTAAATCCATTAAGAAGACTCCCATAACTGTACCCTCTTCTATGCCTAATATGTCTGGATCACCTCTGCATGCTATGCCTGTTATGTCTCAACAAAATCCTTATGCACATTTTGTAAACATGCCATATTTTAACAATCCTTATCTTGTTGCATGTAGTATGCCTCAAATGCCATACAATATGCCCATATGGAATAACATGTTTGCACAATCAATGCCTAATAATTTTACAAATGTGCTAAATGATTCTGTGACTAACCCTACACCTCAACCAACTACATCTAAGACCAAGGTTGACTCAAACTCACCTAAGTCTAAAGATGCAGGAGGAATGAAGTCTAGGAGAAAGGCTAACAAGAATGGACCCAAGGAAACTTGGGTACCAAAATCAAATTGATTGATTTTATGGTGTGCAGGGAAATGAAAGAAATCTATGGTACTTGGACAGTGGTTGTTCAAGACACATGACAGGAGATTTCTCCCTGCTCACCGAGTTCAAGGAGAGAGCTGGCCCTAGCATAACCTTTGGAGATGACAGCAAAGGGTTTACTATGGGATATGGCTTGATTTCAACAAGGAATGTCATCATTAATGAAGTTGCATTAGTTGATGGTCTCAAGCACAATTTACTGAGCATCAGTCAACTATGTGATAGAGGGAATACAGTTTCCTTCAATTCTGAAGCCTGTGTTGTCACTAGTAAGAAAGACAACAAAGTGGTTCTAACTGGAGTTAGAAAAGGAAATGTGTACATAGCTGACTTCAACTCTACAGATGCAGAATCCATTACTTGTCTCTTCAGCAAAGCAAGCACAGTTGAAAGTTGGCTATGGCACAAGAAGCTATCTCACTTGAATTTCAAGACAATGAATGATCTAGTCAAAAAGGACTTAGTTAGAGGAATCCCTCTAGTTGAATTCTCAAGGGATGGTTTGTGTGATGCTTGTCAGAAAGGCAAACAAAGGAAAGCATCATTCAAAAAGAAGCTTGAAACAACAATTGATGAACCATTACAGCTGCTACATATGGATTTGTTTGGACCAGTCAATGTATTGTCTATTGCAAGAAAAAGATATTGCTTAGTGATTGTAGATGATTTCTCAAAGTTCTCATGGGTCTATTTTCTTGGATCAAAGGATGAAGCAAGTGAAATCATTATCAATCACATCAGGCAAGTCAACAATCATCCTGACTTGAAGGTTAGAAATATCAGGAGTGACAATGGAACTGAATTCAAGAATTTGACATTAAGGCTGTTCTGTGAAGAAAATGGAATCATGCATGAGTTCTCAGCTCCAAGAACACCTCAGCAAAATGGGGTTGTTGAAAGAAAGAACAGATCTTTAATTGAAACTGCCAGAACAATGCTTGAAGAATCAAAGTTACCAACATATTTCTGGGCTGAAGCTGTTAATTGTGCCTGCTTCACTCAGAATATTTCTTTGATCAATCAAGCTAAAGGCATGACTCCTTATCAGTTGTTCAAGAGAAGAAAACCAACTCTAAACTTTCTTCATGTCTTTGGATGTAAATGCTTTATACTGAGGAATCAATCTGACCATAAAGGGAAGTTTGATGCAAAGGCTGATGAAGGGATATTTGTTGGTTACTCAGCTGGAAAATCTTATAGGGTCTACAATCTAAGAACCAACATTGTTATGGAATCTGTGCATGTTGTGTTTGATGATAAAAAGATTGATGGACTAACAGATGAGGGACATAATGAGAGACTCAAATTTGACAACATTGAGATATATTGTGATGATAGTGAAGAGGAGACTGATGGAGATGACACTTCAAAAGGGATTCAAAACTTGCCCTTGGATAATGCACAAAATACTGCATCCGTTGATAGAGGCAATGCAGTATCTGTTGAAAGACATAGTGCATCATCCGTTGAAGTACAAAATGAAGCATCCGTTGATCATGGTTCATCAACGGATAATCGATTTACATCATCAGTTGATAGAACTCCAAGTTCCCTGCAAAGGACCAACAACTCAGGGGGAGTTTCAACTAGTCAACACTCTGTCTCACATCATGACAATACTGAGGCCACCTCATCTAGAGCACATCTTCCACCACAAAGGAAATGGACCAAGAATCATCCCTTTGAACTGATCATTGGTGATGCATCATCTAAAGTGCAAACAAGAAAAGCCACTCAAGATGAATGTCTGTATAGTGGTTTTCTGTCTCAGGAGGAACCTAAAAAAGTGGAAGAAGCTCTATTGGATCCAGATTGGATATTAGCTATGCAGGAAGAGCTGAACCAATTTGAGAGAAACCAAGTATGGAAGCTGGTACCCAAACCAAAGAACAAGAGTTCTATTGACACAAAGTGGGTATTCAGAAACAAGATGGATGAAAATGGCATTATCATAAGGAATAAAGCCAGACTGGTTGCTAAAGGCTATTCTCAGCAAGAGGGAATAGATTTTGATGAAACATATGCTCCTGTTGCAAGACTTGAAGCCATCAGAATATTTTTAGCCCATGCAGCCCATGCCAATTTCAAAGTCTATCAAATGGATGTCAAGAGTGCATTTCTAAATGGGAAATTAGAGGAGGAAGTCTATGTAAGTCAACCTCCAGGATTTGAAGATCCAAATTTTCCAGACTATGTGTATTATCTGTTGAAAGCACTCTATGGACTGAAGCAAGCACCTAGAGCCTGGTATGAGACCTTATCAAAATTTCTTTTGGAGAATCACTTCACTAGAGGTACTGTTGATAAAACTCTCTTCTTTAGGGATGTTAATGGCTCTAGTATACTTGTTCAAATTTATGTAGATGACATAATATTTGGTTCTAAAGATGACAAACTTTGCAAAAAGTTTGCTAAGCTAATGCAAAGTAATTATGAAATGAGCCTAATGGGAGAACTAACCTATTTTCTTGGTTTACAAGTTAAACAAGTTAGTGATGGAATTTTCATTAGTCAAACTAAATATATTTATGATCTTTTAAAGAAGTTTGACTTAATGGAATGTTCATCTGCAAAAACTCCCATGGCCACTGCCACCAAACTTGAATTAAATAAGACTGAAAGGTCTGTGGATATTACAAGTTATAGAGGCATGGTTGGTTCACTTTTATATTTAACTGCTAGTAGACCAGATATAATGTTTGCTACATGTCTATGTGCTAGATTCCAAGCTGATCCTAGGGAGTCTCACTTAATTGCTATCAAAAGGATTTTCAGATATCTCAAGGGTACACCAAATTTAGGTATTTGGTATCCTAGAGAATCTGGCTTTGATCTAATTGGTTATTCAGATGCAGACTATGCAGGTTGCAGAATAGATAGGAAAAGTACAACAGGCTCCTGCCAATTCCTGGGAAACAAGCTTGTATCATGGTTTAGCAAAAAGCAAAATTCAGTCTCTACTTCTACAGCTGAGGCTGAATACATTGCTGCTGGAAGTTGCTGTTCTCAAGTGTTATGGATGAGGAACCAACTCCTTGACTATGGACTTCATGTTGATAGAATTCCTATCTTTTGTGACAACACAAGTGCCATAGCCATAACAGAAAATCCTGTGCAGCACTCAAGGACCAAGCACATTGATATCAAGTACCACTTCATTAGGGAGCATGTCATGAATGGTACAGTGGAACTACATTTTGTTCCAAGTGAACAACAAATTGCTGACATATTTACCAAGCCACTTGATGAATCAACATTCACAAGATTGGTAAGTGAGCTAGGTATGCTTAATTATTCTTAAAATTCATGTCTTTATTGCAATTTGAATTGAAGCCTGAAATATATTAGTTGCTAAGAACAAATTTGACTTTTAACATAGTTTATTCCATCAACGGATGTTCCCTATCCGTTGAAAGTCAAAATTGCTCTATCAACGGATAATCATTATCCGTTGAAAGACAAATACATTTCTGGAATTTTTCATCCGTCAACGGATAAAACTGAAGTACCTTTCAACGGATGACAATTTGCCTTATCCGTTGAAATGTCACATCAGTCGATTCAGGTGTTTTAACAGCCGTTGATTCTATTCTCTTAACCGTTGATACTCATACATACATCTGTATGTATTGGTCTTAAAGGTAGTTTTTAGAATACTTACAGTTTATTCTTAAACGACTGTAATTCACCAACGCATATTTATTGATAAATCTTTCTTTTATTTTTTTTATTTGAGAGAGCATATAAGTCCTTCTGATTGTTCATTTTTACTTTACGCTTTCTTAAAATTTCAAGCATTTACCATTTTCTCTCTGCAAAAACTTCAAGTTATTCTCTGCAATTTCTACTCACAAAAATGGCACCAGTCGTGAAGATTATGTCTCAATCTGGGTTCATCTATGAAAAGAACAATTTCATAGCTTTGGTAGAGAAGAATGAAGCCCACTCAGACTATCACAAAATGATGGACTTCATCAAAAACTGCAAACTTAGCTATGCAATGCTGGAAGCCCCAACAATTTTCTGTGAAGTAGTTGAGGAGATTTGGACAACTGCTGAGTTCAACTCCATGGATATGACTATCTCCTTCACTCTCAAAGGTAAAACTCACTGTATTAACAGTGATGATTTACAAGCATGTTTTAAATTACCTGAAAACAATGCCATGACACCACACACTGATAGTGATGTATCCAGCATGTTAGATTCCATAGGTTATTCTCTTAACTCTGCTAATTTAGGGAGTATTAGAAGAAAAGGCCTTAGGAAAGAATGGAGTTTCCTTGGGGATGCCTTTATAAAGGTTTTCTCTGGGAAAATTAGTAATTTTGATGCCATAACTTCATCTCTGGTTAATATGTTCTATATGCTTGTTTCTGATAGGTATTTTAACTTTAGCAACTATATGATGCTAGAATTAGGTACTAGATTAGGTAACAAAGCTAATAGACCTAATAACATCTATTATGCTAGATTCTTTATGTTATTGGCTAACCATGTTGCTGAAGGTTTAGTCATAATCAATGAGAATAATAAACTCAAGTGCTGGGCACAAGAGAAAAGAGTTCTTGCAGACTTGATGAGAATGGATCTTAACAGCAGTGTGTCATTGGTATATTTACCAATCATGAATGCACCTCAGGTAGGTGAGGTAATTGCTTCTACAACTCCTACTTCTTCCAACCCCTCTATTTCTTTATCTTCTAGTGTGGCCATGAAATCTGTGATGACCCAACAGATTTCTACCAAGGTCACCAAAACTAAACTTTCAAAATCAAAGACAAAGAAAACCACCTCTGTTGTTTCTCAAAAGACAACAGTTGTAACACCAACTATTAACCCTGAGGTGAGTGAACAGGGAGTGAGTGGTGAGGGGAGGGGTGAACATCAAAGAAACCCCCAGGATAAGGAAGGAAAGTTGAGTGCTTCCCAAGCTAGCCAAGCCACAGTTTCTCAAAAAGCTGTGGTAGTTGAAAAGGTATCTAGCACATCCCTAGTAGCATCCTCCCAAAAGGATGTTACTATTGAAAATAGTTCCAAACCAGGAACACAGAACAAACGAGGGAGGGACACTAAAGCCAAACACTCACCAACAAAAGCCTTTATTAGAAGAAAGAAGGCTAGAACCCAATCTTCTACACAGGGTGCACACACTGCACAGATACATCCATCTGTATCTATGCCTTCTCAAACTCAGTTTGATGTGACTCCAATAAATGTGGAGTCACAGCCCCATTCTCTCACAATAATCACACATCAATCACCAAACACTTCATCACCATCTCTGGATGTGGATATGTTATTCCCATCAATTCCTGATTCTCCCTCTTTACAACTAAGGGAGAAGCCCCACTCAAATATAGGTGATCATCATCTCTTGGATGACTTGTTGGATCACCCGCAAATTCTTTCAGATATAATTGAAGGATCTGTGTCACCACATCTCAAATCAATCTACACAGATTCAACAGTTATATCACTTTCAATTTCAACTTCTTTTCCTTCTTCAACGGATATCACTCATCCGTTGACAAGTGGTTGTTCTTCAACGGATAAGCTTAACAGCAGTTATCCGTTGATAACATCAGTTTCATCTTCAACGGATATTCCACATCCGTTGACAGTCTCTACACAAATAACTGAATTAATCCCAAGTGTAGAAGACATGAATACTGTGCAATCACTCTTAGGATTGAGGGAAGGGAGTGACAATTTGAGTGAGAGGCTGGGTTGCTCCCAGGCAAAAGGAGAGATTGAGAGCTCAAAAATGCATGCTATTTCTTCCAGCATGGCAAAAGTAAGTGAGTGGAGTACCACCTTAGTAGGTGAAGGTGAGGGAGTGAGATGTGTGAGCCAGGGGGAGCCCCTGATGCAAGAACATAGAGAAAAAGAGAGAAAAGCAGGAACAGTAGATACAAGGGTGGAACCAGCCATTGCTAATGAGTCAATGATTGTGGATGATGCTGAAAAGGAAAGACAATTTCAGCAACATTACAAAGCTGTAATTGATAACATTTCCTTGGATGCTGACACTTTTACTCATCCTGTGACAGCCTATCAACTGTTGGCTGCTCAGGGCAATGAGAAAGCAGAAAGGTCACTAAATCTAGTGCACACAACAGAATCTCTTCAAAGGGATAAAGCTGCCATTAACAAAATGCCTTCTACAGCTGGTGAGCCATCTGAGGAATTTGGAGCAAATTCTGATGATGATGACTCTATTTCTTTTGATGGAAGCATGAACTTAGGGGGAGATGAAGGCCCTAGTTCAATTCCAAATCTACCTGAATGGGCCTTGACTAAGGAGTACAGATCAGTGGAATTCAATGTCTCTTTAGTCAAACAAATCAACACTATTCAACAGGCCATTCAGAATACTTCACATGCGAGTATCAAGGCTATCCTTCAAGCTCACCTGGACTCACTGCATCTCATGAAGCTGCAGCAAGTGAAGCAGAATCTGGGTATGGATGATCTAAGGAAGGATATTGCTGACTTGAAAACCTATACTTCAGATAAATTGGATTCAGTCATGCCCTATGGTACATTGCAGGACTTGGTTTTGAGATTGTAGAAAGAATCTGTTACTGAAAAAAGGTTGGCCAAGTTAGAAGACAGAGTTCAAGTTATTGAAAATTCTGTGGCCACCATTCTTCACAATCAACAATCTCAAACCAGTCTCCTAATGCAGCTGGCAAAAGCACAAGGCTTGACCCCTCTCCTTGATGATAACAAAAAGGGGGAGAGTAAAAGGGAAGGGGAAGGAGAGCCATCTACAAAAGTCAACATATCTAAAGTGCTAGTTCCTGCCATCACTACTTCTCCAATCATTCAAATCAAGGACAAGCCTGATGGAATTGATTTGATTCAGCTAGCAGCAGCTGAAATTCAAGTGAAAGAGCAAAGGAGGAGAATTGATGAAAGGTTGCAACTGTTGTTTGGTTCTACACAAGACAAATCAACATCTGTGAAATACAGCACAAAAATTGAACCAATCAACATGGAGCTCATGCCAGTAGGGAGTCATAAGGATGGAGAAGCTTCTTCCAAAGAGCTACAAGCTATAATCCTCAAGCCCAATGAAAGATCCAATAAGGACTCAACAAAGAATCCTTTAAAAGAAGTGGACTTTCCTCCTACAAAAGATGATGAGAACAAGATTTTAGGCAGGAGTATTGCCTATCTCAAAAAGTCCATGGATGAGGCTGTAAGGAGAAATAGAGCTATTATCATTAGAGAGGGAAAGAGCATATGTGTGATGCAAGGACATCCCAAATTCTCAATAGCCAAGAAGGAAGAAGCCAAGCAATTAAAGGCTGACAAAAGAGCACAAGCAAAGCTTGAACAACAGCTAAAGTCAAGTCTAGTTGAAAAAGAAATTGAAGTCAGGGGTGAAGACAAGACTACAAACCTAGATGAGGTTTTAGGGAGTATATTTGGTGAGAGTGTGGAAGAAAGAGAGGAATGGCAGAAGGGAAACAGAAGAAAGGTCAAGGCACATAGAAGGAGTGGAGATAACACTGAAGTAACCAAATCTATATCTAAACCACTAACTTCCATACCTGAACCCCTTGTTGCTGATCCCACAATAAACATCCATGGTGAACCAATCATTCCAAAAGAGGAACCTATTGATTGGGACACTATCAAATTGCCTACCTTTCTAACCACTCTTCCACTACCAAAGAAACAGAAAAGAAAACCAAAATCTACACCTCCCATAACCTCTAAGAAATTCACTCAAAAACAAAAACCTAAGCCTAAGTCACCCATTTCTAAAGATGATTATGTTCACATCTGTGACATAAAAGAAATTTCAGACATTGAACTCTATCTGGATGAGCTGGAGGATGTAAGGGGAATAGCTGCCTACAGACAGCTACCAGAGAGATTAGTGTTCAGATATAAAGGAGCTGGGGAAAGAACATGGCCTCTCCACAGGATTCTGGATGAAGGCTACTCTACCTTGATTAGAGTCTTTTCAGCCATACAAAAGGATTCTGGCTTTACCAGAACTGCCAAGACTGAAATTCTCAACAAGATAGCCAATATAAGGAAAACTTGGAGGGAGCCCAATGCTTTACCCAGGACTTTACTCATTCAAGAAAGGGGAATTACAATTCACAAATCACCTCATTGGTTGATGGAATTTAGAGATGATAAAGGAGTCAGAAGATTTTTCAGACTTGAAGACCAACTCAAGATTGCCAGCAATGAAACTCTCAAAGAAATGCAATCTAAGTTGGATGTCAGTGTTGAAGATGAAGCTGAATTCTTCAGACAACTCTAACTCCAAATTGAGGAAAATGACAAAAGGCTAGGAAAGAAAACCAGGGAACAAAGAAGAAAAAGATGATCTGCTCAGACTAAAGGAGTGTCCTTGGAAACACTGTAAATCTTCAATTACCTCCTAGTACATACACTTTTGCAGCATTTTTAAATTTCTACTTAGTTTCAATTCATATATCTGTTAAGTGTTTTGTTATCATCAAGTTAACCCTGAATTTATGCCTACAATTCTTATAGACATAAATAGGGGGAGATTGTTAGGAATGTATGTGCATTAGTTTGATGATATGTTTAACAAAATACTTAAGTAGAAATTTAGTGTCTGTAGCCTCAACGGATAAGACCACTTTGGCTATCCGTTGATGGTGTAGCTTTACTTAGAAATAAGTTTAGTGTTGTAGCATATTTCAGTCTCTGTATTTAAAATGTAATTCTTGGAAGTTGAGAGAAACTATGAGTCATGTTGACTACTAGATGATATGCAGATAGGAAGGCCAATTGTAAATACTTCATGCCTTGTAATTTTGTATAAGTGAAGTGGTATCAACGGATGACTTAAAGACCTTCAACGGATAAGAAGCTAAGCTTCAACGGATGTCTCTAAAGCTTCAACGGATAAAGTCATCAACGGATAACATCCTTCAACGGATGAGTGCATCAACGGATGAAAGTTTCAACGGATGTTCTGATGATTAGCCGTTGATAAGAGGTAGTTGTACCTACAGACAGAGGCACATGGGTTGATAGAGACAACTGAGATGTGGTAGCCGAATTTCAGGAACAACAGAAAAAGCAGCCGTTCTTCTCTGGTACAAAGATGCAATAGTCAACAAAGTACTGGAGTGAACAGGAAAAGAAGCAAGTGAAGATCTTATTTTATTACTGTATTTTATATTGTTCTTCACTTGTACACTTGGTAATATATAAAAACCAAGTAGAAGCTAGTAATCAGATGAGAGATTTTCCAGAGCTGTTTAGAAAAACATTGAGAGAAAATTCATCTAGTTTGTACTAGGATGCAGCTGTGATCAACATTGTTTAATCACAGATTTTCTAATATACCATCTCTGATGGAACAACAAATCCACCAGAAAAGTTTTTAAGGTCTGTTGTGTTCTTTACATTTGTGCTTGAATATATATCTGTCTGCATTAGCTTAAAGCAATTCACACACTTGTTCTTCTTGAACACACAACCTTCATAAACTGCTCAAAACTTGAAAAAGTTTTGAGATTTACATTCAACCCCCCTTCTGTAAATCTCATTGTTAGTCCACTAGGAATAACAATTTTAAACCATGATTCCTCTTTCCAATGAATGTTATTCTTTTTCAAAGTCTAGGGAGACGAGGTAGAATTAATTCTACCTGTCAGCATTAAATTTTTTTGCGTCTCCTGGCATTCTCTTGCCTATATAAGCAGCCACTTCACATCAGTCTTTTCATCAAATTCTTCTCACACACTTATCTTCATACTTCTTCTTTCAAAAACACAATGGTCAGATACAACATGTTTTTGAACTACCAAACCTTCAATATGGAGCTAAGTTGTGCCGAGTGGCAGCAGGAATGGCATGTCACAGCCATTCCTGAGGAGATATGGGACTCTGTCCCACAGGAGGTACTGACAAACCTTCTGTTCTTCTATATGGACTACCATCGCCATCTGGAGCGATTGGAGGAGGAAAGGCTGGAAGCTCTCCGCCAGCAAGAGCGAATCATCCGACTCGCCATTTTGTTTGTCGAGAGTAGGAAGAAGAAGATGACTTAATCTCGTCTTCTTCCTGTTTTTCTTCATCATCAGCTTTGTCAGGCTTCTTAGCTAGGACTAAGGCTGTTGATGTTAGGATTAGAAGCTTAGGGAAAATCTTGTATAAGTATTGATGTAATTTCCATTTCATAAATGTATTGTCTTGATATATTAATGAAAGTTGTTTTTACTTCAAGATTTTGTCTCTGAGTTATTTTATCTTGTGTTGATAAATCCTGATTGATATTCTGCTGACCATATAAATTTTGTTTTATATTAAGTTCTGATTCATTTTTAGCACTTACTTATCTAATTTATCTTGGTCATTTTCATGTGATGTATTTTCAGAATATCAATGATGCAGTGAAAAATAATTCAATCAGTGCTAACGGTTTAAATTTTGAATTAAAACTGTTTCTCTTGATAAATGGAATGGTTTTTCCTTGAAACTAGGCAACTGGGTAAGTAATGATTCCTGTTTTCTCGAGCCCAGTAACTGTCCGTTATTACTGCATGTCTGACAGGTGTCCAACGGTAACATTTTTGTTCAGAGTATAAGTACAACAGAGAGAAGATTTCTTTAATCTTTTATTTTCTTTATATTTTATCTCTCTCCTTACTTTTACTCTCTTTCTCTTTCTTTCTCACGTTGGTTTTTCATACAGACATTATCTCAAACACATAACAGGCATACTTGACTCTCAATTTTTTCTTCACATGGCACCAAAGGATTTAATCATTGATGGAGCTAAGTTTGTCCCCAACAACTATGCTGCAGTTCTTGATCACACTGAAGCTCCATCTGACTTGCACTTTGTGCAAGATCTTCTAGCACATAGTGAGGTTGGGTATGCATTAACACAGCCTGAATTCTTTTCAAGCCAACAAGTTCTGAGGTTTTGGAGGACTGGACTTTTTGATGATGGTGGTCAACGTGGAACTCCCAGTATTATCTTCCAAGTGGGTGATTCATCATTTGTAGTCACTCCTGGTACAGTACGCAGGGCTTTACATCTTCCAGAAGATTGTACTTTCTCAATTCCAGAGGACTCAGCCCTTCGGGAGTTAATGGCTGAATTGGGCTATGAAAAGAGTCTGACGAAACTTGGACAGTTGAAACGGGCTAATATCAGAAGAGAATTGAGTTTCTTCTTTGATTGCATCACCAAAGCTTTTGGGAACAAATGTTCAAATTTTGATGTTATCCCAATTCTGAGTCAGCACATAGGGTATGCTCTTATTCATCAAACTCATTTTGATTTTGCAACTGCTTTAATTGGTTTTATTAGGGATAGGATGACAGAGAATCGAGATGTTGTTTATTTTGCTAGATTCTGTCAACTTATTTACACTTACTGTACTGATGAACCTCATTTAGTCAGCACTCAAACCCCACCTTTTAAGGTTGTAAAACGATACTTTAATGACCTGATAAATGCTGATACTAAAAAAAAAGTGGTTAGACCATTACAGATTCCTAAGTCTGTAAAACAGATCCTGGTAAGTGCTGATCCTGATACTTATAGATCTGTTTACTCTGATGTCCAACCAACTCCAAACACCCAAAATCCATCAACCTCATTACCTACCTCTCATTCTACTCAACCTACCCTCAGAACATATCTCAAATCCTATCTCTCCACTTCACAGACTGCTCAACCTTCGTCTTCAGCACCTACTGTGAAGCCTTCATCTTCCAAGCCAAAGAGGACAAAGAATGTTCCTCAAACATCTCAAAAGCGAAGAAGGATTGTATTGAGAGATGAATCTGATTCTGAGGAACAGGTTTCTTCTAGAGAACCTGTTGTTACTGAAGCTGAGAAAGAGGTTTCTCAGAAGGATTCTGAAATTGGGAGTTCTAGGCTTCTCAAGAGGCTTAGACGAATGATAGTTCCTGAAACTCCCAAGGAATCCAAATCAACAAGGAAGTACAAGAAACAGAGGGCACAAAGGCCAGTTTCAGATGATGAAGAGGAAGCAGCTAAGGAAGGGGATCAGGAATCTCTGATCTCACAAGACAAGGAATTTGCTCCAGTCCCTTCTTCTCCATCAACTCCATCTCAGGAAGCTGTATCTGACAAGGCTAACTCACCATCTGTGTCTCTTGTTGATCCAGGCACAAGTGCTGATATTGATGTTCAAAACTTGGTTGTGTCTGAAGTATTTCTCTTAGAAGCTCCAACAGCAAATAATCCTTTCACAACACCTGTTACTGATGTTGTTCAAACTCCAGAGTTATCAACAACACCTTCTCTGCATCAAGTAGCTGATGATCAGACTTTAGGTGAGCATCAGGATATGGCTGTTGATCAGAACTTAGTATCAGATCAGCAATTAGAGGATGCTGAAGCCTTCATTGCTACTCACACTGTTGTCTTATCAGAAGATATTGATTCTTTAAGTTCTGATGCTGCAAATGCTGGAGATACTGGTGATGCTGCTCCAACTGTAGATGCTGATGAAGCAGGTCCTTCAGGACATACTCCTCAACAGACTCTTCCTAAGTCTGAACTGGTAAAGGAGTTTGTTATCGGGCATGCACCAGTACCTTGGAGTGAAACTCCTGCAGGTCAGGAGTGGACTAAGGAATGGAACTCAGTTTCATGTGTTCCAACTGCAATACATCTTGCTGAGCACTTGACTAAAGCTGATGAAATGTTAAATTCTAATGATTTAAAAACCCAGCTTAGAGTCACTGCATTGAGTATTAAACATCTACAAGGTCTTCATTCAACTACTCATGCAGAGCTACACAAGATTCAGGAGAACTTTATCAAACAAGAACAAGTTTGGAAAATTGATAAGAAAAAGTTCTTTCAACCTACCATTGACAGGATTGCTTATATTGAGAAAACTCAAGAGAAACAACAAGCTCAGATTGATGACATTCTGACAAATCAAGCTTCTCAGCAATCGCAACTTACTGAAATCCAATCATCAGTGGAATTACTTATCTCTCTTTTACTACCTGCTGATGCCAAAAAGGGGGAGAAGGTAATTAAGTTCAAATGCAAAACTAACAAAACACTGCAAGGAAAGGATGATGGAAATGATGATCAAGGATACTCTGGAATGGGTAGCGGTCATAGTCAAGGTAGAAGGTTTACATCAAGACAAGCTAGTCACAGGACAAGTTCTGATACTGGGAAAAGAATAAGTTCTGCTGCTGGTAAAAGGATAAGTTCTGATGAACTTCTAGATCTTGATGAGGAAATGTCAAGACAGTTATTTCTTCAAGAAAATCCAGGAATGGACTTGGAAAGTTTAAAGGAAGAAGAAGCCCGACTTAAATCAGAGAAAGTCACATCTAAATCTGAAGCTTCTGGTAAAAAGTCACTTCCAAAAATCAAAGGCATTGTGATCAAAGAAAGGACACATACTGAAGCAATGTTGGCTAGATCACAACCACAGATAGATCCAAGATCCAAGGGTAAAGAAAAGGTTGGTGAACCTATCAAGGTTTATGTACCTCCTGAGGAAGAAGAAATTACTGATGAAAAAGATGATCTTGCTCTGACTTCAAGAAAAGTTCTTAAAACAACCTCTGACATGGCTCAAGTTGTTCAGAGTCAAGAAATTGTAAGTTCTGATATTCAGAAGAAGCAAGTAACCTCTGACAGAGCTCAAGTTAACTTGATATCAGAAAATAGATCAAAGACACTCCTACCAGGATTCACTAAAGCAAAACAGACTCAATCTTTGAAGACTACTGCAAGTGGTTTTGAAGCAAGAGTAGTTACTGGAAAGGAAGCTAGAGATAAAACTGGATTGAGAAGTGCTGATGAAAGAAGAGTACACAACACTACGAATGATCCAACTTCCTTGAGTGAACCAGGTATTGGAGCAACTCCTAAGAGATTGAATTAACTGGAATCTGTACAGATGGTTTACCATACCTACTTGAAAGAATATATCATGTTGTATTTCATGACAGATGGTAGGGTTTATCATATAAGACAAAATACCATTCCATTGAAGTATTTTGAAGAATTGGAGCATGTACTTTTCTTACTTCAAGTGGATGACAGAATAACAGAGACTGCTGCAAACTACTTAAAAGAACAGATTCAGAGATAGAAATGGTTTTATTCTATTAAGTCTGACAGCATATATGTTCCAAAGTACAGAGATCACAATGGTGATATTATTGATATGAAGCCTAATACTGCACAGATCATAACATATCTTGGTATTAAGGGACTTGAATTCAATCTAGAGTCTGACAAAGCTTATGTCATAAGACTAGATCAAGAGTTGAGAAAAGCAAAGATCAATGATCTCAGAGCTGCAATATTTCAAACTGGTGAAGATACTGCAGAGCTTAAAGATGTCAAAAGGAGAATGATTGATGAACTCAGATATGCTGAGAAATGTTTGTTGAAGAACTATCTCAGAACAACTCCTGACATCAGAGAGATCAGAAAATGATGAAGCCAAGTCGAAGATCTACAACTGCTTAAATTCTGATATTTATACAGACTGAAGTTGTTATCAGAAGTTGAAATTGGTAAAAGCTTTAAGGACTGTAAGTTGTAGTTATCTGGTCTAATTCTCATGCATTTGTACTTAATGTTTTTGACATCATCAAATATCTGTTAAACTTGTATATTATGTTAATTTACAAGTTGGGGGAGATTGTTAGATATATTTGATAATGTCATGGCTAATATGTTTTATGTTTAGCTTTCAGATCTTATTTGAACAGGATAAATCAGTACTTAACTGTTGATCAGTACTTATACTGGAAGTCAGGACTTAAGGATATCAGTACTTATGTTATCAGGAGATAATCATCAGAAGATAGATATCAGAACTTAAGTGCTGAAGGACAATCAGATAAGGACAGTAGCTGATTAAAGGAAAGAAGATCAAGATAAACATAAGAAGAGATATGCATGAAGGAATTCCGTGAAGAATGGAATACTTGGAAGAAAAGATATCTGATTGATATATTTTAGGAAGCAGAATCATATTCCATATCAATTAGCGATTATCTTGTAACTGTGTAGTATATAAACACAGATATAGGGTTTACACTATAAGTGTTATCATTATTAGAGAAGATTATTCATTGTAACCCTAGCAGCTCTCGTGATATTTGTTCATCACTGAGAGGTAACAGTTTCATACTGTAACAGAGTTTATTGTTTCAATAAAGTTTATTTTCTGTTACTTAAGTTCTTAAAGTTCGATTTGAGTGTACTATACACTGTATTCACCCCCTCTACAGTGTGTGTGTGACCTAACAGTGTACAAAATCGAAGCACGAATAGTAGAAAGTTTTTTTAATTCACAATGCGGGGAACTATTATATAAAAGCATAATTTTCAAAAAATGGTTAAAATTACACGAAAACAATGATTATATTGAAATTTTAAAGATATATATATAATATAATACTAAAAAATTTTAACCGTATTAATATATAACAAATATTGAACTTGCATGCATATAAGAAAAATATTTGAAAAACTCGAGGATCATTAATAGTATTACACATACATCGAGTTGAGGGTATCATTAGTCTAACAATACATACTTTCGATCAAGATCAACAATCAAGTACCTTATCTATCGCATTTTACCATTCAAATACATTAGTTAATTAAAAAATTATTTATTCACATTTCGGGCTAAGAACACCACTACATTCCTTTATTGTTCAATTTAATTTTAAATGTCGAAAACTTGTTTTGCAACGATATAACCACGCCACAAAGACTAAAAAACTACTTGTATAAATATGTTAATATCACCAATTCACCAAGAAACAACACGAATATACTGCACGAGTTTTAAAGCGATCAATCAACTTATCTTTTCAAATGCTCAATGACGGCAATTCAACTATAGAATTCAAAATATAAAATAAGTACAACTTTTACGAACATCATCCATCAATTATTTGATATAAAATTAAAAGAAAATACCTCTTACAACATAATTTATATTCATTAAAAATAATATATACACCGTTAATTAACATGTGAGTTTATAGAATACCCGTTCGTAGCACGGTCTATAAAACTATTTTGCTTGGAATAGCTCAAATTCTATTAACTAATAACAAAATCTTGTTATGTACCATGCTACTGACTCAAGAGCCTCTTTGAATGAGATAATCAACCCGAAAATTGAATCAGTGGACAAAAATTGGTTACTTAAATCTCGTTCCGTTTATCCACTCCAATTAATTCCGTTTCGTACTGGTCTAATGGCAGGAGAGTGCTTGCCAAATTGGGCAGCTTTCATGACTAATCCGTGTTCCCAAAGCCATTCACCTTCTCAATTTGCCTTTGCAAACCATGTCATTAAAAGTAACTGGTTTACAAGAATGCATTGTGAGACATTACAAGAATACCAAGGGGCTAGCGGCTCGACACTGCCAGGGTAGATACTGCCAGTGGCAACAGGGATTTTGTGACTCTCATGTCTACATCCCTACCTGGACACTGCCAGAGGGGGGTAGCTTGTTAGACTGCAAGTCTGTTGTCTAATTAAATCCATCATGAATTTGCTTGAGATACAGTAATGACAATGAACAATTCCGTAATTATATTCAACACAAGTATGGTTGAAAACTTCAAATCCAACTTGTTAATTGCTTTCAGTCCAGTATAATTAAATTCATTAGCAACGTAGGAACGAAGACAAAGTAGGAATATGAAATGCAGTCATTCCTACGAGAGAAATAATCAGGTATGCAAGTTCAGAAAAAATAACTGGAGATAACATTGTTAAAATGAACATAAAGTTAACATTTCTAAAAACCAGGACAAAACAAGAAACCGAGCTAGCTATTTTAAGTAATTGTTCTTTGGTTTCAGGGTTGAAGTACAAATAGGAAAGATATAGGGAAATATAAAGCAGAGATCTCCATACAGATAATGGGAACACTAAGCTGCTGCACCCTTTCCTTTCTTCCTCTGTAGTTTCTTCATGTAAAACTCCAACTCTTTGCCCTCCAAAATGTATCTGTAGATGTAAAGGATAAAAATCAAGTACTTAACATTTAGCATACAAAGGAATATTTTGTCAAAGATAACGACTTGCTTTAAAAAACAAGCGTTTATTCTGCTTTAAAGCTGACAGAAATAGTTTTTTAAAGCTGGCTGATATATTTAAAAAAATCTGCATGCGACATCCCAACACAGGAATTAAACATACTAGTATTTTTTTTTTAAAATAACATACTAATATTTGAAAAGCAGGTCTCATCACAAAATGAATCAATACATATAATTCATGAAACTACTTTCTCAAATCCAACATTAACATGCAAAGATGATAATCAAATACCCGTCGCAACGACCACATTGGCCAGGTCGTGATGAAATTGCAGCTAATAGACGGCCACCTCCAAATTGTTCCTCAACATGTGAGTCTAATTTACGATCCTCTTGACGCTTTTCAATTTTTCTCTGCACATGGTTGCTTTTCTTTGCATCCTCTGTAGCGGCTTCACCATCCTAGCAATCATAGTAGTACTTGGTCAGGTAACCGTATTCTCAAATTTTACTCTGAAACAAAAATTGTTGACTACTACCAGGGGGTGGGACTAAAGAAAAAAAATATACTATCACGTGGAAAGAGCAACAGTGCAAGCAAACATACGTATCTTATTTTCTCATCATAGCTCAACTGCTTAAGCGCCAATGATCAACTCGTGTGAACGTGTTTAATTATCATTTTGTGCAAAAAAACAATAAAGTACACATTTTCAATCTTAGGGATGACAAGAATGTTTCATCCCAAGGAATAAGCATTCTTCATCCTACCAACACAAAACTTTACAATGTAGGCTACGTAGTTGTAATATTGGACTTTCAAATATTAGTACTGTAAGAAAAAACCATTTAACGCCAACAGATTTAGAAAAGATGAATGGATACATTAATCTCTTGATCCAGGTGAGTGAAAAATTGACTCAAACGAGAAACAATCAGTATTGACAGATTGATATATACTTGTTACCAATTTACCGAGATTAAAATTTTATAGTTCAACTCAACAGCTCAACTCCAATTTCATTACATCAGAATTAGTAAATGAAAGGAAACAAGCTGTTCACATATCATACCTCTCCTTCTTTCTTGGCAGCAGCTGCAGCGGTTTTCTTTTTGCGACCGATATCAACACCGTAGTGCTGAAGATACCATTGCTTAAATGGAGCAGCATCGACCTGAACTATTGCACCCTTGACCAATGTTTGCGTCCTAACCAATTCATTGTTGGAAGCATTATAAACAACATCAAGAATTCTAGTCTTCCGAGTAACAGCCTCACTACCCCAAGAGTAGTTGCCTGTATCGAGCCTCAAGGCACGCCACTTGACATTTCCACCTCGTACCCTTACCCTCCTAACAGTCTTGTTGCTAGACAACTTCGTGTTAGCAGGTTGCCTCCCCAATTCATACCTAATTAAGACACGCAAGGGGGAACAAAGTTACTTAACAGGATTTAAACCCAACGGTTTTATTTAAACCGGAACAAACTTGAAAAAGGCAACGCATACACAAATTAACAAATAAGTGATAGATATATAAACACCATTTCATTTCATCTATAATTGCTGCCTATACCGAGTAAAAAAACAATTCGTTCATTGTTCGTAGCAATTACGATATAACAGGCAAAAATTACTAAAGCATGTAGCCAGATACAAATTGAACACTAAAGTAGTTTGACATTATAAAATCGTAGCTTAATAAATAAATAAATTTATAATCCACGAAAAAATTAAATAAAAAAGAAAAATTACTTTCGCTTCTTCCTCCAGGCCTTCTTTTTACCACCAGTAGCACGTCTCTTGTGCATAGAATCACGAGAAATACCTGTTTTATTTTCAACATTTTTACATACATTATTATTTTTAAATATGATTAGATGAATATTGAAAATAAAAGCTACAGATTAGATGTATGTAAAAAAAAATATAGATACATACCCATGATTGCAGTTGAGGGCGGAGCAGCAGAAGCAGAAAAGAGAAAAATGGAGTTGTAAGAGTTGTTAATATATCTTCTTTGATTTCATAAAAACCCTAGTTCTGGTTTGGGCTTTACGGCCTGCACCCACCATTGGGTTTTCTTTGTCCGGAATCGATGCACATTTGGGCTTTTGGTTGGATGACCTTTTTATGTTTTAATTTTCCAATGATATTTCATAATCTTATAGGAAATGGTTGGCCTCTGATGGTTTAATATAAGCTGAGGAGGATGAGTAAATAAGTTTTATTTTTTCTCGGCTCCCAGTTTTTAAAAAAGAATAAAATTCAGTGACAGTTAATGCATTTTTCACTCAAAAAAATTCACATTTTTTGATGAAAATAATTTATTTTTCAAATCAGTTACTTCCTTCACTTTTAAAAACTCAGAAGCAAGGTTTTAGCTCAAATTTAATAAAATGACAATGTAATAAATTTTACGAATAGATTTTAAATTGAATTTCAATGTTAATATTGTGTTCCAAACAGTTTTCTATGAAAAATGTAATTTATTTAACTTATACAAAGGTAGTACGGAACTGTAATTAAAGTAAGGGACAATTGTATTTTGGTTGCTACAATTTACACCAAACTTCAAAATAATGACTATCATTTCAAATTTGCAAATAGGTTGCAAAATATTTTACCTAGTCTCAAATAAGTGGCTATAAATTAAATTTTACTGATCAGTGGCTATAGTTTATAACGAGTTTCGAAAAAGTAATTATATTTTTATAAACAATTATATTAAAAAAATGAAAAGTTAACAATTTACATGAAAATTTTAATTTATCATTAGCTAAATTTTATGTTAAGTTTCAAAATATATATCAGTTTAAAACGGTGGTCGTGATTTAATAATTTTGCAAACATAAAATTTAACAACAATATAAATAATTATTAAGTTAATATTTTAAAAAATGATGTTGATGACATATAAATACAAATAGTCATTATTTTGTCTAAAAATTTGTTAGAAATAAAACTCAGGAAATTGTTCAAGTTAATTTTGAGTTGTCTTATCGAATTTGAACTTGTAACATATTTACATTCAAAAAAATGTACATGTGTTTTTAAATTATTAAATATTAAATTATTATTTTTCACGTATATTGTTGAATTTTTGTTTTTAAATATATCATATTATTAATATACAAACACCTTTAGAAACTTGTAATAAACTTTACCCAACGATTTATAAACTTTAAAGTATAGTCACCTTTTTGAAATTGTATAAAAAGTTTGGTCACCAATTTTCAAATTTAGAATTAAAAACATCATTTTGACACTTGATGTAAGTTATAACATCAAAATGCAACCGACTCTTATATGAATACTAGCGTATAACTCGCACAGATTGTTTTTAACATTCGATAGTTTTTAATAATATATTTTATAATATAATTTTCAATAATTGAAAAATATAATAAATTATAACAATATACGTTTTATAATAATTTGAGACTTGACTGAAAATAAATAATATAATATAATATATTGTTTAAATAAAGAATATAAAAGTTTAAATATAATAAGCTGTTGACGGGGTTCGAACCATGAGAGCAGTTTAAATATTAATATAATAATATTTTATTATTGTATCCAATGGTTCTCATTTTTCTGACTTTAGATTTGACGGTTGTTATTTCTCGTACCAAACAACTGTACCGAGCAACTACCAAACAACTGTACCGAGAAACTAGCAAATAGATAGTGTTCTGCTTATAATAGTATAGTATAGATATATAGATAGATTGGGCTGTGTAGAAAATTAATTAGTGGTTTCATTTGCAACACTAATTATCTAATTCCCTTGTTCTTTATTCATCTATAAACATTCAGACAAACATGTATTATCACATAACATGTATTATGTTTGTCATCACGAGTCTTCGGTTTTGGCCTGATTTGTTTCTGATAAACCCTTACATATTTTTTAGAGCAATTCTAAGTGTTGCCAGAGACTACTCATAAAAATAAATATTAAATGGGTTTTTAAATTATTTTATTTAGACCTGCTCTAACAGCCACCTCAAAAGTTTATGATTTTTTGTTTTTATTCTATTTTCTATTTTCGGATTCTGTAACTTATTCTGCATTTTTAGATCAATTCTCTCCCAAGTTGTGTTCATTTGTCTCATTTATACTCATGCTTGATGCTTCAGTTCAAGTCCTGATGTTGTCCAATTGCCTGGATCGTCAATTCAGATTCCGTAATTTATTCTGTAAAACAATATTTTGATTCATCAATAACTAGTCTCAAGTCTCAGTGAAACTGCTTAATTGCAAATTGATGAATAAGTACTAATCAACATACCCGAATTACAGAATTGCAGAATTTGTTTTGGAGGGAAAATGATGATTACTAATATATATAATTAGTTTAACAAAGATTAGATACTCCTCCATAATGAAGAAACTGATTAGGTGTGTGTTGGAATTTTGTGCTATTTTTGTCAAAGAAAGATCGAGGAGGATGATTAGAAGAATACTTGAAGTTGCTCTTAGCTAGTAAACCCGGTACTCCATTTCTTAACTCTATCTTCTTCTCGTAGTGAAGACTTTTTTTTTTTTTTTGCTAAATAAAATGAAATATATAAAGACTTTTTTATTATCATTATTCTAAATATTGGACTAAACGAACCACCACCATGAATCTTTATATTGAAAAGGTTAGTTTCATCTGCACAATATAGTCATGGTGTGTTACAAAATTGATTTCGAAATAAAAATTGATTAACCCATGATCTCATTGACCTGCATCTATATATTCTTAAAGTGTACTCCTTAATTTACCCATTTTGCAACTGGGTAAATTTTTTTACCCATAACCCATATTAAGTATAAAATCACTAGATCCATGGATATATCCACAAAATTTACCCAATGGGTAAATAAATTTACCCATGACCCATATTAAGTATAAAATCTATATATCCATGGATATATCCATATAAGTTTACCCATTTTTTACCAATCACAACACTAAACATGGATTTTTTTTTTAATTTTAAAATTTAAACATCTTATCAAAGGAAAGATTTGCATGATTTTCTCACATCTGTAACAATACTAATTCAATGATAATTATTGGTTTCCTTATTCTCTCTTATTCTTTGCAAGCATAACCTAATTTTCATAAAATTCTTGATGAAAATTTGATGTGTATCATGTTCGTCATACAAGTTTACAGAATATGTTGTTCATCTGTTAAAACCAGGTTCATGATTTACTGAATATATCCGGATGGATTCTCGAGGAACAAGTACATCAGGTATTCATCTCCTTTGTCAGTTTACTTATAATAACATCGTTTTGCAGATATCTTATTTGATCATGATTTTCTTATAGGTTCAAAACGACGTGTTCGTGGACGCAATGTTGATAATGTGTTTAAAAATCTATCAGAACCTAGAGAATCAAGGTAGTGTACACTTTAATTCCATTTCTAATTCGTTTATTGAAAGTGATAATGATGTTCATGTATTAATTCAGTTATCAAACGTCGTACACGTGGGAAGAATGTGGACAAGAATCTCACAAATTCAGCGAACAGATATGATACACGTAAGTTTTCTCTATAGAATTTCAGATTGGTTGATGTGTATATACGTTTGACAGACCATGTTATGTAACATACCATGTATCTTCTCCGACTGAGCATATGAGTAATAATAAAGAAAATACTACTCTGAATTTACATAACAACGAAGAATATTTAAGAAAGTTCCCAGAGACTTTGGTTCATCACACAAATGGTAATTTTCTCAAACCTTTAGGATAATGTACATTGTTATACATATATTTGATATGCTTATGTTAATAAAATAGGTCATTCTGTAAGAACTCCGTTATCAATTATTGATCAAAGCGTGACACCGGAACAGGGTATTGGTCTCATTGTTTATCCGCCTGATTGTTTTATACATGGATTGATAATTGTGTCCTGAAGTTTCTATTAACATTCAGGAATAAGACAGCTTTCGAAAGGTGTGTTTCATAGCGGAGTTGCGGAAAATCTGAAAAGAAATAGAATGACATCAGAGTACATCAATGGTATCATTCTTCATCCATTCTTATTGTTATTATACAGTTTTTGTAATGATGTCTTCAGTTTGCATATATGTGTCGTGTTGCTGTTAATAATAAAATAGGTCATTATGTAACAACTCCGCAATCAATGATTGATCAAAGCGTGACACCAGAACAAGGTATTTGTATCATTATTTATCCGTCTGATTCTTTTTATACGTGCATTTAAAATTGTGACTTGAAGTTTCTATTAACTCAGGAATAAGACAGTTTTCGAAAGGTGTTTTGCATAGCGGAGTTGCAGCAAATCTGGAAAGCAATCGAATGACATCAGAGTACAATAATGGTATCATTCTTTATCCATTCTGATTGGTATTATACATTTTTTGCAATTTTGTCTTCGATCATTTATTATATTTGTTGTGTTGCTGTTAATAATTTAGGCCTAATATATTGTTAAGATCATCAATAGGTAAAATAAGGATGGATTTTACCCATTACTACTAATTATTAACTCTAATTCTCTGAATTTTATTAATAACTTCATGCAAGTACTGTTTCATCTCAGTTTACACGTTTAAAACAGCAGCCGCAAAGTGTTCTAAAGAGTCCTCTTTCAATATTCGATGAAAATATATCTCTTAATATTCCAGCAGCCTCAAGTTAATTTTAAAATAGTTTGATCAACATCTTATTCCAGTCTATTATGAGATGTTGGTCATGTTTCATGCTTCCATTTATTTTCCATCTTCTATGGAGTGCGAAAAGTAAGAATTCGTTCAAAGAATTTGAACAAACAAGATCTCGGTGTTTTTTGTAACACCTTAGCAGATGGAGAAATCAATAGAATGACACCAGAGCACAATAATGGTGTCATTCTTACTCCATTCTGAGATGTATCATACCTTTTTATAACTGTGCCATCAATTTGCATATATATGTTGTGTTTCAGTTAATAATATAGGCCATCCAATGAGAACTCCTCTATCAAGAACTGATGAACGTGTGCCGCCTAATATATCGTTAAGATCGTCAAGAGGAAAATTTTAGTTGGATTTATTTCACGATTACTATTTTTAACATCTAATTGCCAGAATTTATAGCGGAGACATGCTTCAGGTAGTATTTCATCTCAGAATTCACGGTTAACACAGCAGACGCAAAGTGTTCTGTAGTCCTCTCTTGCGGAAAATCTTGAAAGCCACATAATTTATTCAGAAGAACCTAATGGTATAATTCTTGATATATCTCATTTTTCTGATACATCTGTTATAAAATTGCTTTTGAAATTATGGATTTTGTGGGAATAGTTGCAGCAATGAACAATAGATCTATGATGCAGCCTGTTGCGGTAAAAAAATCATAATTGTGTCTGCCGAGTCCTCTATCAAGATTTGATCAAAATATATCTCCTAATATTCCATCAAATTCAAAATCAGGTTAATTTTCATTACTTTCATTAACTTCTTATTTCAGTCTATGTATGAGTGTTTATCAGCGCAGATGCTAAAATCTGTTTCCCATCTTCTATGTAGTGCATAAAGTTAGGATTCGTCCAAAGAATTTCAACAAAGAAGATCTCGGTGTATTTCGTAGCACCTTACCATATTTGAGAAAGATATCCGGACAATGTACGTCATCGCCTAATATTCAGTTTTCTTCTGCAACTAATACACAGTCATCAAGTAATTTTTTAAACAATAAAATGCAATTCCGGATGTATCAGTTGATTACGAAATTATGTCAAATTCTAAAAATTTCAGTATTCTGAAAAAATATTTTTTCAGGAATGTATTCCTCTTCTCAGACAGCTGAACAAATTAAAAATCAATTTCAACGCATAATATCGCCAAACGTTCCTGTCAAAGGTATCAAATTTTGCGGCTTATTCCTGAATTACAAAACTCTGAAGAATTATTTAAACAATGTGTCATGTTTAATACTCTGCATCTACTAATGTATATCATGTAGAACATAATAGTAAAAATGCAGAAATTCAGAATATTAACAGCAGTGGAAACAGTTCTCTCATATTCTCAATTCTTGAATCCTGTGTGATAACCGTTCACAAACAAAAAGGTGTCAAAAAGAAAATTGTTGATGACAGTGAAGAAGAACAGAATCATTCAAAAAAGTTTTATGGAAAACTATCACCAGGTCCTTTGTGGTTCAATACAGCAAATGTAAAGAGTACATTTGAAAAAGGTGAAAGTTCTAGGAAAAAAATTTTAATGAATGAGTTCAACGATGTTGATGACAATGTTACCATCGACAGTGATACAACATGTGGAGGTATTAATTATTTGTTTTCGATTAATTTGTTTAATTCTGCAGGACATTAATAATTGTTTTACTGTCTGAATCATCACATACTTTTGCTCAATGATGATTTTTAAAAATTTGCATTTTTTGCGACAGACATGGCAAGTGATATTGAGGATATTGATGAAGAATATTTGAGCAATAATCAATCTATGTGGGACGGAAACTTGGATCTTGGAGCTCCTGATAAAATCTGTTCGAAGTGTGATGTTGTCATGTGGAATCACGAAAAAAATAATAAGAGTTCTCCTAATAAGCCACCAACATTTTCTCTTTGTTGTAAAAATGGTCAAGTCGTACTGGATAAGGAGAAACAGCCTCCTGAACCTCGGGCTACTCTCCTTACTGGTGGTGTTCATTTTAAGCATTTCAAACAAAACATAAGGTTTTACAACTGCATGTTTGCCATGAGTTCTACTGGAGGAAAGATTGACCATTCAATAAACAGAGGTGGTGCGCCATATTGCTTCAAGGTCCAAGGTGTTAATTACCACAATATAGGAAGTCTGGTCCCAACTGACGATAACACTCCAAAATGTTGTCAGCTTTATATATATGACACATAGGACGAAATCAACAACAGGATCAATGCAGTTCATGGTGGCAGGGATGCTGTTATTGAAGAAATTGTACAATCTTTGTTGCATATGTTGGATGAGCATAACAGGTTGGTTAAAGGTTTTCGTATGGCTCGCGAAAGGGTTAGGAAAAATGCAGTAGATGAGTTTAAACTGGTTCGGATTTCATCGAGTTCAGCAAGTGGCCGACCAAATCACATTGCTCCATCAAATGAGGTAGCAGGATTGATTGTTACTTATCCTAATGCAAAAGGCTGTCGAGATACTGTCATTGATTCTAGAGTTGACGGATTATAGAGGATTTTTGCGACCGATCCATATTTCATGCAACTTCAATATCCATTACTTTTCCCTCACGGAGATATTGGATATTATCGTGAGATCCCATTAAATAGACCTGTGAAGCATTATAAGAGAGACGTAGACGTTACCGAATCTGAAGATCCTGACGAAAAAGGTGCTAGAGAGTATATTACAACGAGAGAGTTTTATAATTATAAACTAATGATACGTCTTTCAGAAGGTACAAATTTGTTATTTAACAGAAGTATAATTTCTCATTCAACTGTTCAACTTTGTGATAATTAGTTTATATTCGATTCATTTATACCTTTTACTATAACAGATTTGACACCACATCTTGGAGGTCGTTTATGGCAGTAATATGTTGTGGATGCTTTCACCGCAATTGAGCAGTACAGATTGGACTGGATTAGAGACCATCAAACTACTATAAGATCTGATCAGCGTTAGCTCTGAGAATGGATCAGTCAAAGGATATAATGTCATTCTGCTTGATGATGATGTAAGTCTTATGTTCCAAAATTTTATTATGTTATTACGTAAAATCCTACCTTCTTTTGTATACCAAATGTAACATCCTTTTTTGTTTTAAATTAATCACGTCCATGCATTTGCTTATCCCAATATTTGGAATGGATTCAAAACTCCGGTGATTGAAGAAGGCGTTTATGTTTTTGACCCATTTTCTGTGAAAGATGTTGTCAGTAATCTGAAGCCTGTACAAGATGATATCTGTATCATATTTTCACAATATACTACGGTCACCGCTGTTGAAGAAGATGGCATGATTCCTTCCTACAAATTCGAATTTCTGGATTTTGGTGATTTTTTTGCTGAGGCCAGCAAATATCAGCCATAACAACAGCCTGAATTTGCTATAGGTGACCTTAATATAATACTCTTTTGGTTCAGATTATTAGTTTTTTTAAAATGTGTACCTTAATATTTCACTGCATTTTATCTTTCACTAAATTAAATATATTGCTCTATTTAATTTAGATGTAATTGGAGTTATTGAGGATTTTGAACCTCTAACGAAACTTGACACAAAATTTGGCATGCGAGACATTGTCAAATTCAGGATTTAAGATTCCAGGTTTGTCGAACGTTTTAATATTTGTCCTGTAATTTTAATTATCTTCTGAGTCCGCCTCTAATGTGGAAGTTTTATATCCTGAAATATATGTTCATTTTTCAATATAGTAATCAGCATAAAGTCAGTGTTTGGGGAGATCTTGCTGTGTTGGCCAATAACATTTATACTAAGGAACTCCAATCTCCAATCATTGCAATAATAACAAGCACAAAAGTTACAACTTTCATGAGTAAGTTCTCTTTAACTACTTAGTATAAATGACCTTGACATTATACAACAATTTCCTGAACTATATTGTTTTGATTTAGATACTGTGCATATTGGTATTTTATCATCTTCAAAATTGTAACTCAACCTAGATGATGAATCTGTGACTGATATGAGGATGAGGTACTACGATTAAGAATTATAATAATTACACAATTACAGCACATTTGCATGTTTAATAACAGTTGATAGGAGGTTGAGTTAATAAACATCAATGTTTACCTTTGTAGGTTGAAGGAGGAGGGATATTTGTCAAAGAGAGAAAAATATTTTAAGGCGACAAAATCTGAATTTGTTCAAACCTTTATGGAAAGAATGACATTAAAGGATCTCAATGAAAAGCTGACATATGATGACTTAAAGGTTTTATAACCTTTATAAAATTTGCACAACACAACCATATTGAATATGATTTATTTTTAAATCTGAAATTTTTTCACTTCAAACAGAAAAGGATATACACCACGTTCTCAGTTGTTAAGGTGGATGAGGATTAACATGGTGGTTTTACAGTTGTAACAAATGTCAACAAGAGGTTGAGCGGCTTGACAGGAGATTTTGATGTAATAATTGCCCTCGCATAATTCCGGTTGCCCCTAAAAGGTAAAACAAATTAGAGTTATATCAAAAATTTATTATGCTTTACTATGTATTAAAGTCAACTTTCAATACTTATCACATAATTCCTTATAAATTCAGGTTTCGTATCATGGTCCTTGCCGGATATGATACATTTTCATGTAATGTTATGCTCATGGACCGAGCTGCTAGAAGGATTGTTGGCACAAGTGCAGCAAAAGCGTATAATGATTTTGGAAAGATATAAATTCATTACAAGTTTACAACAAAGCAAATCCAATATAATGTTCTAAATTATCAATTAAAGTGTTTAATAATTATTACATTGTCTCAGGCTCCTGAAGAAGGCCTTTCTCAGGTACTTAAAGATTTGGTTGGAAAGGAAGTCATTGTCATTATTCAGTTGAACAAAGCAAATGTAACTGAGGATAGTACCATATTTGATGTAAATGACATATTTGACACGACTATGCGGAGTCCAAGTCCATCTGAATCTGCACATATATCAAAATCTTCCTCCATCAACTTTTCCGTTAATGTAAGTTTGGTTTTTATATTTATAATACTCGAACCATTATAATTTTATAACTTTTAGTCTTCCAACAAATCTTTATAAAGTGTAATTGTTTTTGTGTTAGTCTGTCGATCTTGATGCCATTGATCATACTCCAGGCTCTGCAAAATCAGTTACCAAAAAAATTAAAAAGATAAGATACATTTATGCATTGTATTTTGTTTTTTTTGCATTAAATCACTTACATTCCATTCATTAATTATCCTCATAAGTTGTAAGATAAGTTATTTTTCTACTTTAAATTTAAAGGATTACATATTAGTTTTGGTTCTTGACGTAAGTTTGAGTTATATTACAATTTGATATGAATTGATTGGTATAAATATATTAATAAGTACCTATATTCTATAAGTTTTTCTGTTGTTTTGGTCATATTCTATGAATTTTTAATTTGATAAAATTTGCAGGAGAAGTAATACAGCAGTTTATCACTCAATTATTTTGCTTGATGTTATGTACGAAAGCTGGATTGGATTGGTGTTTAGCATTTCTGAATTTCGTTTTAAATAATGACCATTATCAAGTTGTGATCATCATATTCTATCTTTCATAACTTTGTTTTCCGGAATTGATGCAAATGAATTTTGCAGATTGGACAAGTTGTACGTACTATGATCTAGTTTCTTTCAATTTCCAGAATTTCTATAATAATTTCCTTCAATACTCTATATCATTATTAAAGATTGCTTCATATATTTATCTATGTAATCCGGTACTTAGATTCCTATTTTTAGTTTTCTTTAATTCTATCCGTTGTACAAATTATTAAACTTGAGATATAAAAGATTGACCAATTATTTATACTCCACAAGTACTCAATCAAACTTTTCGATGATAATATTTTAACGCTATAGTTTCTCGAGAGTTATGAATAAATATTTTATTTACTACATGAACTCAATAGAAGTTTAATTTGAACGGTACGGAAGACAATAAAATTTAGATGCATAATCCAAATTTAAACCAATAAAATCCATAAGATTAATACATCATCTTTCAGACACAAAGTACTCGATCACATTCATCTACTTTCCAATTTAATAGAGATTAAACACATTATTCGATAACTATATCGAATATTAAGTCTTCTTGATGGAAAGTAAAAACCAAGGTATCGTCTTTTTCTAGCTCATTATATGTTGTAAATTGGTTCCATCCAGCAGAAAATCGAGGCAATCCAGTAGAACACACTACCTTAACATTGCATGTTAGAAGCCCCCTCCTCAAGATTACATTTTCACCATTTATCCATCTCCTACCATTTGGATGTATAGTTGTTGGGATATACTGCAAAAAAATATCATTTTTGAATTAATTAGCCACAACACAAGTGAACTTTATATTGTATTTACGAAAATATTGTAGGTGAATTGAAGGATTAGTGTAACAATACCGCTCCATGACATGTGTTGTTCATATTTGAAGTTATCAGCGTTGCGGTGAACTGCATCGCCATTACTTGATCATTTTCCTCATCAATTACACCCTCTTCTACAACATCTTCTGTTGCTCCTTCAATATCCATATCAAAGATTTCTTCTTCTTCTTGCATTCCTCCTTCAGGAATTTCTGCAGCAACATCAACCTTTTCTTTAATATTCATGTCAACAATCTGTTCCATTTTCGCAATTCCACCTTCAAGCTCTTCATTAACATATGTAGATAATTAAGAAAATGTATTAAAATGAATATTTTCATAAATAGCTTATCCATTATTAGTGAATGAGTGCATTGCTTCAATAAGTCTTAACCTTTTAACAAGAATATTATATGACTAATATTTGGTATCATAATTACCAGACAAATTAAATGATATGCAGTACTTAAAGTATTACCATTTCTTGGTGAACATCTGACAGGTAATTTTTCAATTTTTGAACTATCAAAAATGACAGTGTCAAACTTCCCAGATCCTCTGTAGGTAAGCAACATAAAATCCTTCCTCTCAAACATTTTGTCATTGACTAGCTCCAGTAGATCAGAAATCTTCCCAGTAGATTCAGAGTACTGACAATTGTATATCATTCCATTCTTTAATATAAACTGTACTTTGACAGGTATTAACTGTCCAAAAGAGGTGTGAAACTTTTCTGGTATGGTCTGTCACAAACATCATAAGTATCACTAGGTTTAAAAGTTAGTATTGCTATAAAAAAGAGATACTGATCATAGTGCCGGAAAATAATGATTAGGCAATTTAAAGCTTACTATTACTCCAGAGTCTACTGCATCGCCAATACCAAATACCATGAACTTGCAATCAATTCCACTTATTGTATCTATAAATTAAATATCATTATCTAATTTTAGTCATAATGAATAATGAAAATTAAAATTCTCTCTCAAAATAAATAAGTAAAAACTTTGTATAAATGTGCATTTACCTCTAGAAGATAAATGCGACCGGGAAGCGAGTCTTGCAGAAGTATAATCTACTTCAATTGCATCAGGATTTAGTGCACATACCACAAAATGTCCCAGGTCCTCATGCTTGAAAATCAGAATTGTAGCCGAATACCTGCTAACATCTTTCAAGAACCATGTAAGCT
Organism: Apium graveolens; assembly: GCF_009905375.1. Lineage (NCBI taxonomy): Eukaryota > Viridiplantae > Streptophyta > Magnoliopsida > Apiales > Apiaceae > Apium > Apium graveolens. Next base: position 299,025,811 of record NC_133650.1, read on the forward strand.
TTGCAAAACTGTGGTCTTCCTGTGAATACTTGACATCAAATTGATGACCATTTGGTAACCGAAACCAAATTTTTTTTGGCATCACGCTTGCAAATGTTGTAGCCAACCTCTCTGGTAATTTCTGTATAAATCAGTTAAATTTTAAAAAACTCATTTGTAAACCATACTTGCAGCAATCTATAGATTATAACAAAATTAATATGTTAAATTTGTACAATATTAAATAAAAAACTTACCACTACATTTTGTACATGGTTACCGGATTTAAGAATCACAATAAACTCTGGAAGCTTGGATACAGAAATATCCACCTAATAATTACAGGAACAGAAGATAATTATATTTAAATTTAAAAAACCATTTAACTTGATTCTATTAATATGAATTGATATGATTAAATACCATCTTCTCCTTCTGCTTCAATTTCAAATTTGATTTAGGAATATTTGCATCCTTTATTAGTGGCAACCGACTACAAAATTCCTACAATGGATTGATCTCATCTGCTTCTTCCACTAAAAGACCTTTTCCTTTTTGTCCGTCATCAAATTTATGTTCAATCTCCATATCTATAAAATATGTAATTAAGAAACATATGTCCAATAAGTATAAATTTAAAATCATAAAGATTTTAAGACATTGATAAGTGACATACCTTCACCTGAATCCAAATGAACCTGTAGAAACCAATCTTTTCCAATCATCTCTTTTCCTCTAATACGCCTTTTCAAATAATCAATCTCTAATCCATCTTCCTGAAATATCCTTGCCGAAATGATATCACTATCATCCATTGTAAATAAAAGTATATCTCTTTCGCGCAAATGAAATATCCTTAGCACATATCCAAGGCAGTAAAAATATCCATTTGCCGAGTTGTATGAAACGAAAGATTCATGCCCTTCAAGAGAGATTTTCATTATTTTCATGAGCTTTTCACTGTATTTGTACCGCACCAAACTTGGTACAACCTTGGAAAAAATAATAAACAATGCAATGTTTACAGATTACACATAAAAACACAAACACAAAACAAACACACAAACATATAGACTTTATTATATATACAGCCTTTTCGATTAAATCACATAAAAAACTACTTACAAAACCTCCACATGCCAGAATATCTTTAGGGACGATTTTCAGAAATGATTTTGGCGCGAACAAGTTTCCTGCCACAAAAAATAAAATAATTTATAAGTTTATAATATTGTAGAATATCTGTAATTGAATCAATTTAAATATAGAATTTAAAGTAATTAATTTATCTCATTACCTCTATCAATATCTTTCTCATAAACATCATGTTTATAGATGCAAACATTCATATTGTTCACATTTTCTATATCATTATGCATCTTGTACTTCACTATAGAATCATCAATTCCAAGTCCTGTGTCTGATACAAAATAAGACAAGCCGTTCCTAAATCTTCAATGGCCTCCAATTCTCTCCACCTCACATTTACATTCCTTAGTGGTGAACCTCAGAATGACAGAGTTTCCATGTTTGAAGTTTTTATAGAAATTCTCTGTTCCTGACTTCATTGTCTGTTGTTAGGAATATGTGTATTAGTTTGATGATAAGTTAAACAAAACACTTAAGTAGAAATCTAGTGTTTGTAGCCTCAACGGATAAGACCATCTTGGCTATCCGTTGAAGGAGTAGCTTTACTTAGAAATAAGTTTAGTATTGTAGCACATTTCATTCTCTGGATTCAAGTTGTAATTCTTAGATGTTGTGGGAAATTATCAGTCATGTTGACTACTAGTGGATATGCAAATAGGAGGGCTAATTGTAAATATTTCATGCCTTGTAATTTTTTATAAGTGAAGAAGTATCGACTGATATTGAAGACCTTCAACGGATAAGAAACAAAGCTTCAACGGATGTCTCTAAAGCTTCAACGGATAATATCCATCAACGGATAAGTGCTTCAACGGATAAAGACTTCAACTGCTAATGCATCAACGGATAAAGCTTCAACGGATAAAGCCTCAACGGATAAGGCATCAACGGATGAAAGCTTCAACGGATGCTTAGTTCAATAGCAGTTGATAGTGACAATTCATAAGCTGAAAGAGGCACATGGGTTGACAAAGACAAACTGGAATGTGGCAGCCTCTAGGAGGAATCAAGAAAAAGCAGCATTTCCATTCTGGTACAAACAAGGGAGTATTCAAAGATTAATAGCTAAACCTAAATTGCATTGGATAGAGAAATGAAGAAGAAACATGTGAAGAGCCTTTTTATTGTATTTTACAGTTTTGTCTTCATTTGTAAACTTGGTGATATATAAACCAAGTAGCAGCTAGTAATTAGATGTGAATTTTCCAGAGCTGTTTAGAAAAATACAGAGAGAAAATCATCTAGTTTGTATTAGGAAGCAGCTGTGATTTAATTCTTTGAATCACAAATTTTCTGAAATAACACATCTCTGGTGGAACAACAAATCCACCAGAAAAGTTTTTAAGTTCTTTGTGTTCTTTACATTTGTGTTTGAATATATATCTGTCTGTATTAGCTTCAAGCAATTCACACACATTTGTTCACTAAAACACTTAGCCTTAGAAACTGCTCAAAACTTGAAAAAGTTTTGAGATTTATATTCAACCCCCCTTCTGTAAATCTCATTGTTAGTCCACTGGGAATAACAATTGATATCAGAGCAAGCTCTTAACATACAAAGAGTTTAAAGATCTATTCTGCTAACATCATGAGTGCACAGAAGAACCCTCCTGCTAGGAAGGATATTGGTATAAAGATTCCAGTCCTGGAAAAAGATAACTATCATCACTGGAAAGTAAAGATGCATTTACATCTTCTTTCTCAAGATGAAAGCTACATCAACTGTATTGAAAATGGTCCTCACATCCCTCACAAAGTGGCCACAGCTGCTACTGCAACAGTTGCTGTTGGACAGTCCATTCCCAAGCCAAAAGCAGAATGGACTATTGAAGACATGGAAGAAATCCGCAAGGACAAGAAAGTCATGAACATTTTGTTTAATGGATTAGATCAAGATATGTTTGACAATGTCATCACTAGCCAAACTGCAAAGGAAGTTTGGGATACTGTACAAATCATCTGTGAAGGTACTGAGCAGGTTAGAGAGAACAAGATGCAGCTTTTTATTCAACAGTATGAATATTTTCACTTTGAAGAAGGAGAATCATTAAATGATACCTTAAACAGATTTTAGAAACTGTTAAATGGATTGAAGCTGTATGGTAGAGTGTACCAAGTCAAGGATTCCAACTTAAAATTTCTGAGGTCTCTACCAAAGGAATGGAAGCCTATGACTGTCTCTCTAAGAAATTCTCAAGATTATAAGAACTTCACACTTGAAAGATTATATGGAATTTTGAAGACTTATGAACTTGAAATAGAGCAGGATGAGCTGCTGGAAAAGGGAAAGAGAAAAGGAGGAACAGTTGCACTTGTAGCTGACAGTGAGAAGACTGAAGCCAGGAATGAGGAGAAGATAATGCCAAGTCTCAAAATTGGCACAAGCAAATCAGAATCAAGAAAGGGTAAGGAGCAAGTAGCTGAGGATGAAGACAATTCCAGTCAGGATGACTCTGATGATGTTGATGAACATCTGGCTTTTCTGTCCAGGAGGTTTGTAAAGATGAAATTCAAGAAAAATACAAAATTCACTAAGCCAAACAAAAACATGGTGGACAAATCCAGGTTCAAATATTATAACTGTGGCATTAGTGGACACTTTGCAAGTGAGTGTAGGAAGCCAACCTCTGATAAGAAGAAATTTGAGCAAGTTGATTACAAAAAGAAGTATTTTGATTTGCTCAAACAAAAGGAAAGAGCTTTTCTCACTCAAGATGATTGGGCAGCAGATGGAGTCAATGAAGATGATGATATGGAGTATGTCAACCTAACCCTGATGGCTAATTCTGATGAAAATGAAACTAGTTCATCAAGCAACCAGGTAATTACTACTGATCTCTCTCGGCTTTCTAAAAATGAATGCAATGAAGCCATAAATGATATGTCCAATGAATTATATCATTTGCGTGTTTCCCTTAAATCACTAGCTAAAGAAAACACTAGGATCAAAGAGAATAATGTGTTTTTAAGTGATAGGAATGCTGTGTTAGAGGATCAGGTAATTGAGCTTGAAAAGATTAAACTTAAATGCTTGACTGTTGAGAGTGAACTAGAAGAAGCTGTTAAGAAAGTAGAAATTCTTTCTAAACATTTAGAAAGTGAGCAAGAGGTAATCAAGGCCTGGAAAACATCTAGGGATGTTAGTGTTCAGATTGTCAAGGTTCAGGGAATTGAATCATTCTGTGAGGATGCCTGGAAGAAAAACAAAAAGGAGCTAGAATTAATTGATGGATTGTCAACGGATGTGGAATCAACGGATGATGAAAGTTATCCGTTGAAGGAAGAAAAAGAGCATCCGTTGAAGGTTCATCAATTAAAACAGGCAAGTAATTTCAAAAATAAAAATCTTAATAAGAAGGATGGTTCAACTTTCAAGAACTTTGTCAAAGAAGGAGCTAGCACATCTAAAGATGCCAGTAAGGTGAATATAGGACACATAACTTTAGATCAGCTGAAAAATAGGCTTAAGTTGGTTGAGGATAAAAAGGAAACTAAAAGAAAATCTAAAAGAAATGGGAAGGTAGGGATTAATAAACATAATAATTACACACCTGATAGGTATGCTCCTAGAAAAAGCTATGTGCATTATAAAAGTGTTAATCATCTATCTGATAACTGCAAATCTGTTAAGAATGCTCTCATGCCTTCAAATCCCTCTATGCCTAACATGTCTATGTCACCTCTGCATGCTATGCCTGTGTCTCATCAGAATCCCCATGCACATTTTGCAAACATGCCATATATTAATAATCCTTATTTTACTGCATTCAGTATGCCTCAAATGCCATACAATATGTCTATGTGGAATAACATGTTTGCACAATCTATGCCTTATCAAATTCAATCAAATGTGCTAAATGATTCTGTGACTAACCCTATACTTCAACCAACTACATCTGAGACCAAGGTTGACCCAAAGTTACCTAAGTCAAAAGATGCAGGAGGAATGAAGTCTAGGAAAAAGACTAACAAGGCTGGACCCAAGGAAACTTGGGTACCAAAATCAACTTGATTGATTTTGTTGTGTGCAGTAAAAAAGAAGGAATCTATGGTACTTGGACAGTGGCTGTTCAAGACATATGACATGAGATTTCACCCTGCTCACAGAGTTTAAGGAGAGAGCTGGCCCTAGCATAACCTTTGGAGATGACAACAAAGGATTCAATATGGGATATGGCTTGATTTCAAAAGAAAATGTCATCATTGATGAATTTGCATTGGTTGATGGTCTCAAACACAACTTATTGAGCATCAGTCAACTATGTGACAAAGGGGATATTGTTTCCTTCAACTCTGAAGCCTGTATTGTCACAAGTAAGAAGGACAATAAAGTGGTTCTAACTGGAGTTAGAAAAGGGAATGTGTATTTAGCTGACTTCAACTCTACAGATGCAGAATCTATTACTTGTCTTTTCAGCAAAGCAAGTCCAGTTGAAAGTTGGCTATGGCACAAGAAGCTGTCCCACTTGAATTTCAAGACAATGAATGATCTAGTCAAAAAGGACTTAGTTAGAGGAATGCCTCTAGTAGAATTCACAAGGGATGGACTGTGTGATGCTTGTCAGAAAGGAAAGCAAAAGAAAGTATCATTCAGCAAGAAGCTTGAATCTGTAATTGATGAACCATTACAACTGCTACACATGGATCTTTTTGGACCAGTCAATGTATTGTCAATTTCAAGGAAAAGATATTGCCTAGTGATTGTAGATGATTTCTCAAAGTTTTCATGGGTTTATTTTCTTGGATCAAAGGATGAAGCTAGTGAAATCATTATCAATCATTGAAATCAAGCAAGTCAACAATCATCCTGATTTCAAAGTAAGGAATATTAGGAGTGACAATGGAACTGAGTTCAAGAATTCAACCATGAAGTTGTTCTGTGAAGAAAATGGGATCATGCATGAGTTCTCAGCTCCAAGGACCCCACAACAAAATGGTGTGGTGGAAAGGAAGAACAGATCACTAATTGAAGCTGCAAGGACAATGCTTGAAGAGTCAAAACTCCCAACTTACTTTTGGGCTGAGGCTGTTAACTGTGCATGTTACACTCAAAATATTTCTCTAATCAATCAGGCAAAAGGCATGACTCCCTATCAATTATTCAAGAGAAGAAAACCAACTTTAAACTTTCTACATGTCTTTGGTTGTAAATGCTACATCTTAAGGAATCAACCTGATCACAAAGGGAAGTTTGATGCAAAGGCTGATGAAGGAATATTTGTTGGTTATTCTGCTGGAAAATCATATAGGGTCTACAATCTAAGAACCAACATTGTCATGGAATCTGTGCATGTTGTGTTTGATGATAAAAAGATTGATGGACTAACAGATGAGGGACATCATGAAGGACTCAAATTTGACAATATTGAGATATATTGTGATGATAGTGAAGATGAGAATGATGAAGAAGGCATCTCAAGAAAAATTCAAAATCTGCCTTTGGATAATGCACATAATGCTGCATCCGTTGAAAGTCATAATTCAGCTTCCGTTGAAAGAAGCAATGCATCATCCGTTGAAAGACAAAGTGCATCATCCGTTGAAGTTTATAATGAAGCATCCGTTGATCACAGTCTGTCAACGGATAATCAATTCACTTCATCAGTTGATAGAGCTCCCAATTCCTTTCAAAGGATCAGCAACTCAGGGGGAGTTTCAACCAATCAACATTCTATCTCACATCATGACAATACTGAGGCAACCTCATCTAGAGCTAATCTACCACCTCAAAGGAAATGGACCAAGAATCATCCTTTTGAACTGATCATTGGTGATGTTACATCTAAAGTGCAAACTAGAAGGGCTACTCAAGATGAATGTCTGTATAGTACCTTTCTATCACAGGAGGAACCTAAGAGAGTGGAAGAAGCTCTATTGGATCCAGATTGGATTTTAGCAATGCAAGAGGAGCTAAACCAATTTGAGAGGAACAAAGTATGGAAGCTGGTACCCAAGCCAAAGAACAAGAGTTCTATTGACACAAAATGGGTATTCAGAAATAAGATGGATGAAAATGGCATTGTCATAAGGAATAAAGCCAGATTGGTTGCTAAAGGCTATTCTCAACAAGAGGGAATAGATTTCGATGAGACATTTGCTCCAGTTGCCAGACTTGAAGCCATCAGAATCTTTCTAGCCTATCAAGAGTGCATTTCTAAATGGGGAATTGGAGGAAGAAGTTTATGTAAGCCAACCTCCAGGATTTGAAGATTCAAACTTTCCAGACTATGTGTATTATCTGTTGAAAGCACTCTATGGACTAAAGCAAGCACCTAGAGCCTGGTATGAGACTTTGTCAAAATTTCTTCTAGATAATCATTTCACAAGAGGTATTGTTGACAAAACTCTTTTCTTTAGAAATGTTAATGGCTCTACAATACTTGTTCAAATTTATGTAGATGATATTATATTTGGATCTACAGATGATAAGCTTTCTAAAAAGTTTGCTAAGTTAATGCAAAGTAAATATGAAATGAGCATGATGGGAGAGCTAACTTATTTTCTTGGTTTACAAGTTAAACAAGTTAGTGGTGGAATTTTCATTAGTCAAACTAAATATATTTATGATCTTTTAAAGAAGTTTGACTTAATGGACTGTTCATCTGCAAAAACTCCCATGGCCACTGCCACGAAGCTTGAATTAAACAAGGCTGAAAAGTCTGTGGACATTTCAAGTTATAGAGGCATGGTTGGCTCACTTTTATATTTAACTGCTAGTAGACCTGATATAATGTTTTCTACATGTCTCTGTGCTAGATTTCAAGCTGATCCTAAAGAATCTCACTTAGTGGCTATTAAAAGAATCTTCAGATATCTCAAAGGGACTCCAAATCTAGGAATTTGGTACCCTAGAGATTCTGGTTTTGATCTAATTGGCTACTTAGATGCAGATTATGCAGGCTGCAAAATAGACAGGAAAAACACAACAGACACCTGTCAATTTCTAGGGAACACGCTTGTGTCATGGTTCAACAAGAAGCAAAATTCTGTTTCTACATCAACAGCTGAAGCTGAGTACATTGCTGCTGGTAGTTGTTGTGCACAGATACTATGGATGAGGAATCAACTATTTGACTATGGATTAACTGTTGACAAAATTCCTATATTATGTGACAACACAAGTGTCATTGCCATTACTGAAAATCCAGTGCAGCACTCAAGAACCAAGCACATTGACATCAAGTACCACTTCATTAGGGAATATGTGATGAAAGGTACAGTGGAACTTCATTTTGTTCCAAGTGAAAAGCAGATTGCAGACATATTTACCAAGCCACTTGATGAATCAACATTCACAAGATTAGTAAGTGAGCTAGGTATGCTTAATTATTCATAAATTTATGTCTTCTTTATAATCTGCCTTGAAGCCTGAAATGAATTTGTTGCAAGAACAAAGTTGGCTTTAAGTAAAAATTAGTCTATCAATGGATATTCCCTATCCGTTGAAAGCCAAAATTGTTCTATCAACGGATGTTCATTATCCGTTGAAAGACAAATACATTTCTGGTAATTTTATCCCTCAACGGATAAAATGGTGTTAATCATCAACGGATAACTATTTACCTTATCCGTTGAAGTGTCACATCAGTTACTTTAAGTGGGTCACAGCCGTTGATTCTTTTACTTAACCGATTGATACAGATATACACTGTTGTATGTATTTGTATTAAAGGCAGTTTTCAGAATTTCTACAGTTTTATTTATTATCAAACGGCTGTAATTTATTTAAAAGTATCATTTAATCATTTTATTTACGTTTTAATTCAAGAAAGTATAAAAGCCCATTGAATTCTTATTTTCACTTTACGCTTTCTTGAAATTTTTATTCTCTTTCTCTCCCAAAACTCTCAAGTTTTTCTCTACAACCTCTACTCACAATAATGGCACCAGTAGTCAAAATTATGTCTCAGTCTGGATTTGTTTATGAAAAGAACAATTTCGTAGCCTTGGTTGAAAAGAATGAAGCCCATTCTGATTATCACAAGATGATGGACTTCATCAAAAACTGCAAACTAAGCTATGCAATGCTGGAAGCCCCAACCATTTACTGTGAGGTAATTGAGGAGATTTGGACAACTGCAGAGTTCAACTCCACAGATATGACTATTGCCTTCTCTCTCAAAGGTAAGGATTATTGCATTAACTGTGATGATATACAGTCTTGCTTTAAGTTGCCTGAGAATAATGTCATGACACCACATACTGATAAAGATGTATCTGCTATGTTAGATTCCATAGGCTATGCTTTTAATTCTGCTAGTTTAGGTAGTATTAGAAGGAAGGGCCTTAGGAAAGAATGGAGTTTTCTTGGAGATGCCTTTATCAAGGTTTTTTCTGGGAAGATTAGCAATTTTGATGCCATAACTTCATCTCTTGTTAATATGCTCTATATGCTAGTTTCTGATAGGTACTTTAATTTTAGCAACTATGTCATGCTAGAATTAGGTTCCAGGTTAGGTAACAAAGCTAATAGACCCCATAACATCTACTATGCTAGATTCTTTATGTTATTGGCTAACCATATTGCTGAAGGGTTGGTTATATCTAATGAGAGCAATAAACTCAAATGCTGGGCTCAAGAGAAAAGGGTCCTTGCAGACCTTGTGAGAATCAACCTCAACAGCCAGGTGCCATTGGTATATTTGCCAATAATGAATGCACCACAGGTAAGTGAGGTAAACACTTCTATAACTCCTACTGTTTCCAACCCCATTGTTTCTTTGCCTTCTAGTGTGGCAATGGAATCTGTGTCTTTGTCCCAACAGGTTCCTACCAAAGCTACCAAAACTAAAATTTCAAAGCACAAGTCAAAGAAAACCACCTCTGTTGTTTCTCAAAAGACAACAGTTGTAACAACTGCCATAAACCCTGAAGGGAGTGAACAGGGTGTGAGTGGTGAGGGGAGGGGTGAACATCAAGAAACCCCCCAGGATAAGGTGGGAGAGGTGAGTGGTACCCCAGCCAGCCAAGCCATAGTCTCTCAAAAGACTGTGGTGGTTCAAAAGGAGTCAAACACATCCCTAGTTGCATCCTCCCAAAAGGATGCAGCTATTGAAAATAGTCCCCAACCAGGGACACAGAACAAAAGAGGGAGGGACACTGAAACCACACATTCACCAATCAAAGCCTTTTCAAGGAAGAAGAAGGCTAAAACCCTAGTTTCCACACAGGGGGCACACACAACACATATACATCCACCTGTATCTTTGTCTTCTCAAATTCAGCTTGATGTGACTCCAGCAAATGTGGAGTCACAACCCCATTCTCTCATAATAGAAACACATCAATCATCAAACTCTCCATCACCCTCTCTGGATGTGGATATGATATTCACATCAATTCCTGATTCTCCCTCCTTAAAACTCAGGGAGGAGCCCCACTCAAATCCTGATGATCATCATCTTTTAGATGATTTGTTGGATCATCAGCCAATTCTTTCAGATATAGTTGAAGAATCTGTGTCACCTCACTTAAAATCAATTCACACAGATTCAACAATTATGTCACTTTCAATATCTACATCTTTTCCTTCTTCAACGGATATCTCTCATCCGTTGACAAGTGGTTGTTCTTCGACGGATAAGCTTAACAGCAGTTATCCGTTGATACCATCAGTTTCCACTTCAACGGATACTCCCTATCCGTTGATGGTCTCTACACATATAACATAAACAATTCCAACTGTAGAAGACATTGTTACTGTTCAATCACTTTTAGGTTTGAGGGAAGGGAGTGATAATTTGAGTGAGAGGCTGGGTTGCTCCCAGGCAAAAGGAGAGGTTGAGAGTCAACATATGCATGCTATTTCTTCCAGCATGGCAAAAGTAAGTAAGGGGAGTGCCACCTTAGAAGGTGAGGGTGAGGGTGTGAGGGTGTGTGTGAGCCAGGGGGAGCCCCTGATGCAAGAAAATAGAGAAAATGAGAGAAAGGCGGGTACATAAGCTATAAGGGTGGATCCAACCACTGCTAGTGAGTCAATGATTGTGGATGATGCAGAAAAGGAAAGACAATTTCAACAACATTACAAAGCTGTAATTGATAACATTTCCTTGGATGCTGACACTTTTACTCACCTTGTTCCAGCCTATCAATTGTTGGCTGCTCAGGGCAATGTGGAGGCTGAGCAGACTTTGAACATTGTACACACTTCAGAATCTCTCCTAAGAGACAAAGCTGCTGTTAATAGGCTGCCTTCTCCAGCTGGTGAGCCATCTGAAGAATTTAGAGTAAATTCTAATGATGATGACTCTAATTTTTTGGATGAGAGCATGAACTTAGGGGGAGCAACAGGCCCAAGTTCTGTTCCAAATCTACCTGACTGGGCATCGGCAAAGGAATCTACACCAGGACAATTTGTTGTAGCTTTGGTCAAGCAAGTAATGACTATACAGAAGACCCTTCAGGAGACTACAGATGCTGGTACAAAGGCAATTCTTCAAGCTCATCTAGACTCTCTGCATCTCTTGTAGTTGCAGCATATCAGACATAATCTAAGTGTGGATGATCTCAAGCAGGATATTGCTGATCTGAAATCCTACAATGCTGAGAAGTTGGATTCAGTCATGCCTTATGGTACTATGCAAGATTTGTTAGTGAGATTGAGGAGAGAATCTGATGCTGACAAGAGGCTGACCAGGTTGGAAAACAGAGTTCAGATCATTGAAAACTCTATGGTCACCATTCTTCAGAATCAACAAACTCAGACAAATCTACTAATACAGCTGGCAAAAGCACAAGGCTTGACCCCTACCCTTGATGATAACAAAAAGGGGGAGAATAAAAAGGAGAGCCATTAACAACAGTTCAAATATCTAAAGTGCTAATTCCTGCCATCACCACTTCTCCACCTATTCAAATCAAAGGAAAGCTTGATGAAATTGATCTAATCCAGATAGCAGCAGCTGAATTGCAAGTCAAAGAGCAAAAGAGGAAAATTGATGAAAAGGTGCAACAAATTTTTGGTTCTACAGCTTCTAAATCACAATCTGTGAAGCATAGCACAAAGGTGGAATCAATTATTATGGAGCTCAAGCCAGTAAGGAGGAATAAGGTTGGATAGACTTCTGCCAAGAATATGAAACCTATGGTTCTCAAGCCCAACAACAGATCCAATAAGGAATCTACAAAGAATCCTCTAAGCCTTGCTCAGATGAAAGAAGTGGATTTTCCTCTTCCAAAGCCTGATGAAGACAAGGTTTTGGGTGGAAGTATCATAAAGCACAAAGAGACCATGGATGTGGTTGAAAGGATGAACATGGCTATTATCTTTAGAGAGGGAAAGAGCATTTGTGTGATGCAAGGACATCCCAAATTCTCAATAGCCAAGAAGGAAGAAGCCAGAAGGTTGAAGGAAGAAGCCAAAAAGCTAAAGGCTGACAAAAGAGCACAAGCAAAGCTTGAAAAACAGCTAAAGTCAAGTCAAGCTGAAGAAAAGAAAGAAATTGAAGACAAGAGTGAAGATGTAGGTATGGGGGACATGGTTAATGATGATGTAGGAGAAAGAAGTAAGGAAAGAGAGGAATGACAGAAAGGGAACAGAAAGAAGGCCAATGCAAAAAGAAATATGGTAGATGAGACTGAAGAAACCCAATCAAAATCCAAACCACTACCTTCTATTCCTGAACCCATTGTGTCTGACCCTTCATAAACATCCATGGTGAAACAATCACTCCTAAGGAGGAACCAATTGATTGGGACACCATCAAATTGCCCACCTTCTTAACCTCTTCTCCACCATCAAAGAAGCAGAAAAGAAAAATCAAATCAACACCTCCTCCAACCTCAATCAAATTCACTCAGAAGCCTAAGCCTAAGCCACAAGCCTCTAAGGATGATTATGTTCACATTTGTGACATAAAGGAATTTTCAGACATTGAACTCTATCTGGATGAGCTGGAGGAAGTAAGGGGAATAGATGCCTACAGACAGCTACCAGAAAGACTAGTGTTCAAATACAAAGGAAGTGGAGAAAGAACTTGGCCTCTCTACAGGATTCTGAATGAAGGCTACTCTACCTTGGTTAGAGTCTACTCAACCATAAAAAGGGATTCTGGTTTTACCAGGACTGCCAAGACTGAGATTCTCAACAAGATTGCCAACATAAGGAAGACTTGGTGGGAGCCCAATGCCTTACCTAGAACATTACTCATTCAAGAAAGAGGAATTACAGTTTACAAATCACCTCATTGGTTGATGGAGTTCAGAGACAACAAAGGAGTCACAAGATTTTTCAAACTTGAAGATCAGCTCAAGATTGCCAGTAATGAAACTCTCAAGGATATGCAATCTAAGTTGGACATCAATGAAGAAGATGAAGCTGAGTTCTACAGACAACTTCAACTTCAAATAGAGGAGAATGACAGGAGGCTAGGAAAGAAAACAAGGGATCAAAGGAAAAGAAATTAATCTGCTCAGACTAAAAGAGCACCCTTGGAAACAATGTAATTCTTCAATTCCATCTCAGCATACACATTTTTGCAGCACTTTTAAATTTCTACTTTATTACAGTTAATATGTTTTGTCAAGTGTTTTGTTATCATCAAGCTAAACCCAAATTTATGCCTACAGTTCTAGTAGACATAAATAGGGGGAGATTGTTAGGAATATGTGTATTAGTTTGATGATAAGTTAAACAAAACACTTAAGTAGAAATATAGTGTTTATAGCCTCAACGGATAAGACCATCTTGGCTATCCATTGAAGGAGTAGCTTTACTTAGAAATAAGTTTAGTATTGTAGCACATTTCATTCTCTGGATTCAAGTTGTAATTCTTAGATGTTGTGGGAAATTATCAGTCATGTTGACTACTAGTGGATATGCAAATAGGAGGGCTAATTATAAATATTTCATGCCTTGTAATTTCGTATAAGTGAAGAAGTATCAACTGATATTGAAGACCTTCAACGAATAAGAAACAAAGCTTCAACGGATGTCTCTAAAGCTTCAACGGATAATATCCATCAACGGATAAGTGCTTCAACGGATAAAGACTTCAACTGCTAATGCATCAACGGATAAAGCTTCAACGGATAAAGCCTCAACGGATAAGGCATCAACGGATGAAAGCTTCAACGGATGCTTAGTTCAATAGCAGTTGATAGTGACAATTTATAAGCTGACAGAGGCACATGGGTTGACAGAGACAAACTGGAATGTGGCAGCCTCTAGGAGGAATCAAGAAAAAGCAGCATTTCCATTCTGGTGCAAACAAGGGAGTATTCGAAGATTAACAGCTAAACCTAAATTGCATTGGATAGAGAAATGAAGAAGAAACATGTGAAGAGCCTTTTAATTATATTTTACAGTTTTGTTTTCACTTGTAAACTTGGTGATATATAAACCAAGTAGCAGCTAGTAATTAGATGTGAATTTTCCAGAGCTGTTTAGAAAAATCCAGAGAGAAAATCATCTAATTTGTACTAGGAAGCAACTGTGATTTAATTCTTTGAATCACAGATTTTCTGAAATAACACATCTTTGGTGGAACAACAAATCCACCAGAAAAGTTTTTAAGTTCTTTGTGCTCTTTACATTTGTGTTTGAATATATATCTGTCTGTATTAGCTTCAAGCAATTCACACACATTTGTTCACTAAAATACTTAGCCTTAGAAACTGCTCAAAACTTGAAAAAGTTTTGAGATTTACATTCAACCCCCCTTCTGTAAATCTCATTGTTAGTCCACTGGGAATAACATCTGTCATATATGCAAAAATTTGTTCAGGTATCCATCATATACACACTAGTATTAAAGTATGAATGCGACCTGATATGGAAAACAATTGCAAATAAATCTTACAAGATCAATCCCATCACCTTGCAAGTCTGCACTATTTACGCTAATACGGTAAGCTTCAGTTTTGTTCAGGAAACCATCATAAACTAACATAACAACAGATTTCTGAAACTGAATGTTTGCATAGACAACCATGAATTCTTCGTCTTTCCATTCCGGTTTATTTAACATCCACTCATTTGGTTCTATCGTCGGGTAGTTTATCTCAATTGCCGCTTCCTTATATATCTTGACATTAAAGACCCCATCTCCATGATAATCAAATAAAACAAGATTATATATCGTAATTCCATAAAACTCCATAAAGCGAGCAAGATCACATATTTTTCCGATTTCTGAATCATATCGAGCATGTCATTTATGTGTTTTACAATATATCTTCAAGCCAGTTGGAATTCTTCCACCACAAACACTTTTAAAATCCCCTGACACTCTCTGATCAAGTACCATTAAATCAAATACATTTAAAAATAAACATAAATTTGACACTATATAAATTAACGCTGTAAAATATACACTTACAAAGTGCCTAAAATCAGAGACTTCTACATTTGCTGCCAGAAAGCTACATATACTCTCTTCATTATCTATACAGTTGGTATTATGTTAATGTACCTAAATAAATGCAGTATATACATTCTAGGTTAAATTTTTACCTAAATTGAATTTGACATTCTTCGCTCTAGAACTCGATCTTTTCTTCATCTGTAATTACATAATAAATTTGTTTCAATCAATATAAAGCACGTTATTTTACTTAGATATTACATGCATGGGATACAAATCAAAGATTTTACAAGAACAATACATGTATATGATACAAAACTTGAGAATTACATGAATTTGAGCAAGTAATGTTCTTAAATTCTATATAACATTAATCGATTAAGTTAATGTGTGTATACTTTAAAACTCTATCAATCAAGCAATATAATCTCAAGTTCTAACACTGATTCATGGTTCCATTGCATATATATACTATATGAAAGCAAGATAAACTATAGACAAAGAATCGATTCATACCTCCATTGTAGAGAAATAGTTTGATTCTACCGAGAGTGTTGTCTCCTTGGTGAAAAGAAGTTACTTTTTGCTTGAAGAAGTTGAGAATCCCAAAGTCACGCTAGTTTTCTTATCTGGGCTTCTTTTAAGACAGGACTTTGATTTTATGTGGGCTTCTTTTAAGACACGAGTTTAACATATCCCAAAGTTAACTTATTTGGGTTGTTTGGATTTTTTAATTCTTTTGATATTTTCTCCTTTTTTATAATTTTTAAAAAAACGATTTTTACAAAATAGTGTTATATATTATGTTTTAATATAAGTGGGTTTTTGTATTATTTTGATTTTAAAATAAAATATTGCAATAAATTGTATGTTATGTAATATTTACTGGATTTTTTTAAAACGTATTTAATTAAAAAAATAAGTACTCAGTTTTGTTGTACAAATTATTAAAATATTGACTACTAAAAACGTAAAAGAGAAATGTTAAAATATGAGTTAAGAGACTTTTAATTGGTTAAAATGTGAGAGAGAAAAAATTAAAATAAAATAATGAGATTTAACGTTAAATTATAATATAAAATTTATATTTCAAAATAAAAAAACCTAAATAACTGTAATAAATAAATTAAATAAAACTATAAGATAACCGTTTATGTTATAAAAATTACAAACTTCAAGAAAAAAATTTAAAATTGAAGAAATTTAGAATGCGCCTAGTCCGGACAAAAAGTCCATAGTGAACATACAAAACACAAAAATCATGTACAAAAGAGTAAAAGCATGTAGACTCTAAAATGAAAGAGACTCAAAAATCCATTAAAACGTAGTTTACCCGTGTAATCGGGACACTGGGTTGGTTTGTAAGCATCATTAAAACAGATTCTCTCAAAATCCAAAGCATAAGGACACAGAGAAGAGAGAATTGAAGATGAGAATTTAATATCAGATCTTCAATAATTAGACATAGTAATGGCGATTCTTTTTACAACCACTGCACACACACATGTACTAGGTAGGAAAAGACGAAATACCCTGCACATTATTCCCTATTTACCAAACAAAGCAGACGGCGTTTAACTGCAATATTGCATAGTTTCTGAAACCCTGTTGCTAGTTACTGAACTCCAAGTACACAAAGTACTTATATCTTAAACTTCATGTACACGTGCTGCAGTTTACTCTATGTACAACTACAACGATAATTTATGTTTGTCGAGGTAATGGAATTTGCTTCGTACTCCAATCTGCAACAGGGTAATCGTTGAATGTCAGTTTAAATTGTTTATGACATTTTTAGAAGTTGGTAATCCCTTACCTCCAGCTTAAATAATGTAATCCATGATTATAGGTCATTTTTAATCGTGGTGAGAGAAATTTGGTACAAACAAATCGAAGAGATTTCGACCTGAAAATGAGAGTACGGGCGTTGACAGCCAGGCTTTTACTGCCAGAAACGGATGTTGTTTATGGATATTTCGGGACTTAGTTTGTTTTGGGACTAGTTTGCAAGGTTTGCGGGCAAGAAGGGCACGGTAATTCCTACTCGGCCGTTCCTAGCTGCCGGAAGTGTGTATTGCTTAAATGTTTCCACAAAATTTTGTAGAATGAAGTGAGATCCAAACCTTGCAAAGTGCCTACATATCCTATATTTGTAAGAATCAAGTTTCATATTGTTTTTAGATTTTTGGACTCCTTTACTTGATGAAGAAGCCATGACATGATCAGCTTTATCTCCCCCCTTTAGTGCTGATACCATAGTTTTTGTGATGTAGAGGTATGAGTACTACTCCCTGTATGTCACTTGAAACACAATTATTTAACCTTCATCTTTGAAAACAAGGGTAGGAAAAAATCTTAATATATACTCAAATGCTAAGTACATTATTATTTTTAGACAAAACATAAAACATAATTTCTTGCCCATAGTAATGTCTATGGACCATGTTGGTAACAGCTAAAAAGACCTTATCAGATAGCTTAAGCAATAATCAAACTGGGAGTTGAACAATTTCATTTGCTCTGGTGTATATATGCCTTGCACATACCCAAGCAACGAGGCCATTGTCCCTGTACCTAATCCTCCACAATCCAAATTTCTCTGCAATTTGTTTCCCTGTGGAGCATCTTTGCTCCCTTAAGAAGTCGATCACCCACTGTTGTGCTGATCTCAGGTCTTGCTGATTGTCCCCCTTGCTTCTGTTCAACCCCCAACTCCCACCAATAGCTGCTGCCCCCACGATTCCGGCAGCTGCTGCACCTGCACCTGCACCTGTACCGGCGCCTGCACCAAGCATTGGAGATTCTATAAGGCGCGCAACTTCCCTGCTAAGATCAGGTATCATTTCTCCCATCCCTGCTGCTAAATGGGCTCCTATCTTTAAGGCAAATGTTAACAATTTCATGAACTTCTTCATGTACGGAGCCAAACACTTAACAGAATTGTTATCCACCTGCATTATTTCACATCCAATCTGTTCTTCCACCACATGCATTTCTCCTCGGTATTCACATAACATGTGCAGCCTTAATGCATGCATGCCTGATATTACAGTTGTCACCAGTCTCCTTGAGTAGTTTTCTGTTCTCACAAAATAGAACATGTTCGGTACTTTTCTTTCTTCAAGTTGCACATTGTAGTTCACTAGATAATTTACTTTGTGATGCAGCTCATATAGAAGTCGGTGCTCAAACACTCTCAAACCTTGAATTTCCTGCTTCACATCTCTGATTTCTTGTTCTATGATCTTCAGTCTCTGCAGAACTTCCTCGACACCCTTGGCAATTCCTACAAATGTCGGATCCACATTACTATCTGCTTGTTCACTGTTAGATGAAGAAGGTGCAGTTCCTTCTAGGTTGTTGTCTAGTGGGACTTGTAGTTCTACTGCTAGGTTGTATAAATCATGATACCTCCTGTGAAGTACTTCCCGGAAGTCATCATCAGATAGGAGGTCACGAGCTAAATCAAATCCTGCTCCTAAAATAGTTTGCCCTGATTCTGAGATTGAGCCCCAGGTGTGCTGGTAATCATATATACTTTCTGCAGGGACCGAGAGCATTGCCTGCTTCAGTTGTTGTAAAGGTATGGCTTGTGTTTTTCTGTATCTTGGAGGCGTTAGATTTTTAACACATTCTAAACGGATGATATTTTCTGTCAATGTGACACTGTGGCATTGGCTTTGGATAGCTGGAAGTATAACCTGTTGGAACAGTCTCATAATTTCTGTCAAGCTTTTGGTGGAGCAAAAGAGTACGTCAATATAGTAACCAAACTTTCCTCCAAGCTCAATTCTGATGTACATGCCATTAATGTTTATTAATATAAGGTTCTTCTCTAAACTGTATGTTGCTGTGTATTGGCTCTTCAGCCTCGTAATTTTGTTCTGCAGATGCACCTGGTCATGAACAAAATATGCATGAAATGTAAGACCTAATTATTTAGCATGCTTAAAATTCTTAGATGTACTATTTTAATATTAAATGCACGTCTGAATATACTGCGGGCACATATGCGCATACTTTTATACATAGATGCTAAATGCATTTTTCTTTAAAGCATTGATTTGTCCATTCAGAATAATCATGCCATTTGAAACATGTGAATATAGGATTTGTTTAAACGAGCAAAGGGCGGATCAGAAAAGCAACGATAGGAAGTTATTCCAAAAGATCTAGAAGAGAAGAGACTACTGCAACAGTGATAGAAAGAAACAAATCAAGGATGATGATTCATGTGACCTACATTAGATGAAATGTGAAGCACTTCTTACAATCTTCTAGTTATGACTTTACTTTTTTCCTGTTTAATTTAGGTAATATCTTCATGTTTGTGGACATGCCAAAATAACAACTAAAACCTTAAGAATGGAGTCTGTCTCAAGACATTATCGCTTGGAAATGAATGGAAATGCAAGTTAAAGAAGTCTTGCCTGCAAGCGAGGGAAGAAGCTTGGAGTAAGGAACATGTGGCTGGAATCATCACACTCGAGATGTCTCCCTGCATATACACAGTCAGGTGTGCTTGACACCCATCTCGGTGTTCTTCCCCTGCCTTCTTCAAGTGTTGACGGGATCAATAGCAATGAATTTGGATCTGATGGATCTTGTTCATAACATAATTCTAGTTTCATCATCATGCTCACAAGATCACTAGCTTCCAAGTTCTCAAAAACCTTAGAGCCCATCCCTGGAATCTGGCTATGTAAACTACCTTTAAGAATCTTCTCCAACTCTTTCCTACTTAAAAATCCATTATGTTCAGCTGAGTTTTGCTTCCCAGCATCCAATTTTGTTAGCTGACCTAGTACTTCACAACAAAACCACTCACAGTCCAAGATTACAAACCCCAGTTCATCAAAATAAATCACCTCGCCTATATGATGTAAACACAAAGCAACGGCCCTCCTCCTCATCTCCACCTTTTCTTTGTTATCAAATCTTGATCGAACTCTTAAGGATGAAACCTTAAGCTGGCATATGTCAGAAAAGTCCTTCCATCTCATCACTGGCTTGTTGTAATTTTCTGACCTCCAGTCTGACAGTACTTGAATTAAATCATTGCAAAGCTCATAAACTCGGGGAACTCTTTCAAGAACAGTTTTGCTTGTTTTCTTGACATGATGAGCGAGTTTACTTACCATCCCAGATGATCTTGCATCAACAGTGAATACAGTTGGATAGAATTCTATATACCCCATAAACTTATCTCTCAATCCCTGAATTGCATTTATAGTCCCCTGCAAATTATCTATTTGATTGATTTTGTCAGTATGTGTTAGCACAGCAGTGACATTTGGTAGCATACACTGCTGGACCGCTCGTCCTGAGTTAGAAACAATGAATCTTAGCCAATACTGGAGTTCTTCTTCTATTTCCGTCGGGGATTTTGGCTCTCTATTGCTAGGTCTCCTGAACAAACTGGCTACAATTATAAAGAGCGACGCACTTCCATGACCTGGGAACATGAGGTCATGGAGAGAACATAGCTCGTGCTGACCAGCAAGGTTCCATATTGAAATCTTTGTGTCTTCATCTTTGTAGCTCTTTATCTTAATTCCTGTTGTTTTGACAGCATGCTCAAGTGGATTACCAATAGTTCTTACTTGATTAATGTAAGGTGGTTTTGAAGAAGAAAGGTTATGCAACAGAGAATTGCACAGAGTAGTTTTCCCTGCACATTATATATAAAATTGGTCAGTAGCTTTTAGTATATTTTCTCTCAAACACATATAAATTAAGTCATAGGTATCAGAAGCTCACCGGCATAGTCTTGCCCACAGAGGAAGACTCGACAACTCTTGGGCACTGTCATAGTCATGTCCTTTAGTAAATCAGTATCAGGCTCACTTCTTCCATTCTGACCCAGCTTCAGGCTTATACCTTCTGTCTTTCCAGAATTCTGTAGCGGAGTTCTTGTAAGATCAATGTCCTCTATCCAAGGGTTTACTTGTAAAATTCCAAGTACTGTCTGTAACACTAAGTCACCATCAACCCCTTTGCAACCTCTTAATGACAAAAACTTTAATGTGGCGTTCGTCTCAAGGCTCTTGAAAATTTTAATGATATCTTCTGGCCTTAAACTCTCATCGTCATATATTCCTAAACGGATCACACTCTGGTTGGTTGTCAGCATCTGCATGATGGCAGAAAGACCATTCCTTCCAAATTTTGTCCTTCCTCCACCAATAGACACGGACTTGAGAGTTATGTTTGCTTGGTTTTGCAAAGCACCAAATCTGCTCAATGGGCATAGCAAGTGTTCAACACCAACACCACCAAACCAGTTCCCATCAAGATACAAGCTCTCCAGACTCTGGTTTTTGAATAGTCCAGCTGCAACATACACAATTCCCTTGTCTTTTAAACAAGTTCTTGATAAATTTACCTCTTTGAGGCTGCGGTTTTGTTCCAGAACCCAGCGGAACTCCCTAGCCCACCGAGATTTCAGTCTGACCCCAGTCATATCAAGAGATTTTACCGTTGAATTCCAACCCAAAGCACAAGCAACCCTACAAGCACCAGAGGTGTCAAGGCGGTATATCCGTAAAGTGCTGCTGGCATGTACAAATTCAACCACCTTGGAGATTTTTTCTCCTTGTTCACCAGTCCAAATGTGAACTTCCATGGATCTGTTCCTTGCTAGAACTGCAGAAATGAGTGGGGTTGCTGTGATTGAGTTTGAGTCAAATACTGTGAGTAGCTTCAATGTGGCATTAGCTTCAATCATTTTAGAGAGTTCTTCTGCACCCTTAGATCCAATTGAGTCTTCCCATATCTGCAACTCTTCTAAGCTGCTATTTTGCTTAAGAGCAGAAGCAAGAAGGCTAGCTCCAACTGAACCAATAGAGGACTCAGAAAACCTAATATCCTTAATCACTCCATTTTTCTTCAAAACATCTGATATCTCCGAAAAGCATTTTATTGTGAACTTGTTTCTTTGAAACACTAGTTGCTTTACATTAAAGGAACTGTCAAGCAAGTCCCTGAGTTTTTTTACTTGTTGCAACTCCCATGCAACATGGTAAAACTCTATGATCTGCAAGGATGATTTAGTGTTTTGTAAAGCTACCAGGAAAATTGAGAAATACGAAAACGCTTCCTCGGAGATGTTAATAATAATGGAATTTTCAGTTTCTTGATGGCAACATGAAACTTGTTGACAAAGGTAGAAGGTAACATTCTGCAGGGCCAGATTTTTCGAGTTTATAGCGGTGAGAGCTTGTTGTAAATCTGTTTGGTTCTGATTTGTTGTCATTAGAGAATGCAGGTAGCTAAATTTAGAAGTTTGGTATAATTAGAAAATAATAATGTGGGTTGCTTCACAGTGATCAGTTAAGGACACTGTTCAAGTAGCAGCAAAGAACAGTGGCCAACTTGTCCTGCAATTACGTTCGTCGGAGGAATAAGAATTGGAATGAGATGCTTGATTTCAAACTCTGCTTTCGGTGGGAATAATAATGATGTCTGAATTTCAACTTTTGGGAATTTTTTGACATTTAAAATGAAAAAGTGGATCAGGCTTAGCCAACACTGTTCTGCTTTGTTTGGTATTCTCACTTCTTCAACAAAGATGCTCCAGTAATTTATTCTGGTCGTGTGTTTTGGTTAAATATCATGTAAAGTAAGGGCTATTTGGAGGGGAGGTTGAGATGTGAAGGGCTAGATTGGATTGGATTAGGCTAGGTTGGGATGAGATGGGTTAGGTTAGGTTGAACTCCTACTCTATTTGAATGCAAAGTTGAAGAGGGAAAAGGTTCAAGTCTTAAGTCTTAGGGAGGGTTGTGTTATGGTGGAGTTCAATATTGGTTAAGTAAAATTTAAAATAAATTTTACTTTTGAAAATAAAAAAATTTATTTTAAATCTTGGAAAAAAATTGAAAAAGTTAAAAAATTTAATTTAAAATTATTAAAAAGTTTAGAATTTTGCATAATATTTTTAAGAGGTAAAATTTTAAAATTTGAAAAGTATAACGAATAACTAAATTGACCTTTTTATTATTAAATAAAATATTTGATAATAACAAATTAAAAAATGATTACAAACTAACAAATATTTGAAAAGCCAAATGAAATTGGGAAGCAGTTGGAGTGAAAAGAAATCCGGAAAAAGAAAAAAATTGAAGTTAGAACACCCCGATTTGGGGTGTTGGAAATGTTATGACTTTGATACAGAAGATAACCCTTCCCAAACCCCTGCAGAAACCTCTTAAACCCAACCCTCGGTTTTATTTTTTTTGCCAAATGTGATTCTCTAAACATCAGTCTTCCCCGACCCAACCCACCCTCTCCTAACCCCCATCCAAATGAACCCTAAAGGAATGATTGTGTCAAAAAATTCATAGTTTATTGTAAATTTGACTCATATTGATTTTCAATTAAATTAATTTGAACATTTCCTTGAAATTGAAAATTGAAAAACCTAATATAGGAGGGTAGAGATAGATTTAAGCCTCAATATGATTACTGTGACTTGCTATTTGGCTCACCGCTCACGGAATCCCGACGTAATCTAACTTTGATTCTCTTTACTTGTTAAATTTGAGATTTCGAAAAGTTAAAGTCATGATTCCGTGAGGCAATTATTCGTGATTGGATGAAATATGTTACTCATTCGGTCCCAAAAGCATATTTATATTCAATTTTTTTATGATTAAAGGTGATTTAAATTTTTTATTTATAAAAAAAGTTTTAAATAATTAATAGAGATATGTGTTCAACACCCCTGAATTTGGAGAAAAAGTTAAAGTGGACCGGTATCAAAAATTAAATTTGTATTCTCCTATTACGGATACAATAATATATTGTGTTATTGTGAATAGATGAAAAATACACTTTAATTTTTATGTGTATTTTAAAGTAAATTGAATGTATAGGTTTTTGTTATATTTTAAACTTTTTTAATTAAATGTTTAAAAATCAAAATATTTTATTCACAAAAAGAATATTTTAAAAATAATTAATGAAAGTTTGCGTTCACCTAAAACTAATGAAAGTATAGCTTTTAGTTATATTTAAAAGTTTTATTAATTAAATGTTTAAGAATCAAAAAAAATTATTCACAAAAAGAATATTTTAAAAATGGGTTAATGATCAAGCGAGTCACTAGAGTGAGCGCGATGTATCAAGTTGGTCACCGAACTCAAAATGGTCTCAAGTTGGTCACCTAAGTGAATTACGAGTACATTCCGTTAGTGAATGTTAAATTTTTCGACGGGAATAGCTGATGTGTTAAAATCTATCTGATGTGGCATAAGTCTGATTGGGTAACGACTCTTGTTTGCCAAATCAGCAATTTAACGACTCAATTGTTGATATATCATGTATATATACCCGGTTCTTGTAAATTAGGGTTCATAATTAATTTATAAGAAAATCTTCCCAATTTGCTAAAGTCAGTCAATTCCTTCTACCATAACAACATAACAATGTTCAAGTACAAAAGCCCTAATCCTAATTGTTCATCAAGTTATTCGGTTGGTTCAGAGCTCAAAAATTGTTTTTGTGGCAAACCAAGTAAAATGTTCATGTCATGGTCTTTAAGAAATCCCAGAAGAAGATTTTTGACATGTTACAAGTCACAGGTATGACATATTTATCTTTATTTTATGTTTTATAATTGAAAGACGTTCACTTACATTTTTAAGCTTTTGCAAGGTTGTAACTTTTTCGAGTGGTATTACCATAATTTTACTAGTAGAACTAAAGATGTTGTGGTTCATTTGAATAATAGAAGGATTTTTCTAGATGAAAAAGTGAATTTGGTTGAAGAAAAACTTTCCATGGAGATTGAGAAGAAACTTGTAATGGAGATAGAGAACAAGAAACTTGAAAAAATTATCAGATTGTTTAGTTATATAATAGTGATATTGGTAGTTGTATTGATGATGAAAATGCAGTAATAAGTGTTCAACAATGTAATGTTGGTTGTGTTGTAATGTAAGCTATGAAATGTAATCCTTTATCTATGTCGTAAACAAGTTCACAAAAATACGTTAAAACCATTCATTAAACCAAGTTAAACCATTCATAAGAATACGTTTAAATCATTCATTACAAGAAACAAAATCATTAGAACAGGTTCAAGTCATTAGAAGCTTACTTAACAAATTATAATTCTGGCCATCAATTTAAAATGTACGTCTTGTAACATGCTTAGTAAAGGAAAGTATCTGCATTTAGTAACCATTCAAGTATTTAACTCCCTACAAAAATAATGATAATTGTAATGTTCAATAAAGGAAGAAATATCTTTCAGTGATAATCCATGCATTGAAACTTTCAAACATGTTGTTTTCAACATTGTCTGCCTTGTACGAAGTACCAAAATGTGCTTTTGTCCAAACTTTAGGGTCCAGGTTTAAAAGATGTTCATATGCAGGTTTTGACTGTTTCAGTACTTCCTTCATTGCCTTTTGATGAAGTAATGGATGTGTTGCACAAGCTGCTGCCCAGAAAGCCCTCCTTAATAATTGAGATGGAAACCTGTAAATGAAACATAACAAGAATTACAGACACAAAATTTTAGATGCACATTTGGCTGTTAGTAGAGATGGAACTAGTATACAGACATACCTTTTTCTGAAGTTTGAGTATAAATGTTGTAACGCCCCCAAATCCGGGGTCAGGGGATTTGGTCGTCACTATGAAACCTCAATCCAAAATAACCTGTTTAATCAATATACAAATGTCAGCGGAAGATATTTAACATCTATGATCCCAAACTAATCCAAGATCTTTTAAGGTTACAGTTCTAGAAAAAAGATATTTAAATTCCACAAATAATTTTTTTCACTTTCCTTTAAAACTCTTTTCAACAATTTCAAACTCAAAGCTAAACCCCCTAGTATAACTTCGAAAGGAAGTATACTAGGCCCAACTTATACAATACACAACTATAATATTATATAAATAACTTTATATATAGAACTTACACTAGTCCGCAAAGTGTCTACATATCCCATGTTTGTAGGAATCAAGTTCCATATAGTTTTTAGGTTTTTGGACTCCTTTACTTAATGAATAAGCCATGATATACTCAAATGCTAAGTACATTATTACCTTAAGACAAAACATAAAACATAATTTCATGCCCATAGTAATGTCTCTGTGTTATATTAGCATGGACCATGTTGCTAACAGCTAAAAAGACCCAACTTATACAATACACAACTATAATATTATATAAATAACTTTACATATAGAACTTACATTAGTCCGCAAACCCTGAACCAATCACCTTCCAAAAGCTTCTTCTTTGCTTCCTCGAATTACGCGGCTAAACAACGCAAGCTAATCTTCACTGGAGATTAAATTTAAAAACAGGCAAGTATGAGCGAAAGAAATGCTCAGCAAGTTCGTTATAATATATATATGGTCATTTTGATATAAAAACTGCTTTCTGCAATAGAGCAGAACAATTAAAATCAATAATTGTTGAACCAGAAAATTTTTAGATAAGGAACCCCAGAATTGGTTCCTCATTTGTATTCAAAACCCTTTTGATATTTTTAAGCGAAAATGATTCAGCAGTATTTTGAATATTGACGAGAATAAAACTCGTAAAAACAATATTTACGGAAATAGCGTAAACAACAACATGAAACAGTGATTATGGACTGAGTCATAAACTCATTCCAAACTCAACTCTTGATATTAATACTCATTTTGATTTCATATCAAATTAAATATCAATACGAACTTTGATGCTCACAACATCCCATACTGAAGTCAACATCAATCATCTATACTAATATCACCTTTGATATTTAACAATAAACTAAATATCAATGCCAATAAGAAACTGAATTAAAACTGCATTTCACCTTTTATTCAAAACAAAAATAGTTGATAAATTATTTATTATATGATTATCAAAACAAATTAGAAACAACAGTTTAGATTTGAACTAATTATGCACTATGTTGTTCCTGATGATCAGTCACAAAACAGCACCGGTATCCCGCAACCATATCGTAAATATAGGTATCGGTATCCCGCAGCCATACCGTACCTATAGGGCGCCAAGAAAGGCATATATTTGCCTTGCAAGATATTATACTTCCGTATAATAGCTTGCGATGGACCGGTGCCTCGGCCTCTTACGCAACCAGTAACCATCCAATCTTAAAATATTTTATTGAAAAGGGTCATAATAATCGACACCCTTAATAATTTTATTTCCCCCATTCACTTGGCAGGAATACTCGCAACAAAACCATTTTTTTTTCTCAAAGTATAAAACATTTATAAATCCAGTATTTGGATAAGTAAAACACTTAATTATTCTGAACTTAGAATAGAAGAAGAGTACTTGCATAATAAACATTTAACTCAGCGATATGTAAAATATTTATCTATTCTGAACTGAGAATAGGAAAGCAATACTTGCATAATCATAAGCAGTTATATATGAAAAATATTGAACTATTCTGGAATTAAAATAGCGTAGAAAACTTGCATAATAGGATTCAAAATAAATATCACTTGAACGATAAGTGAAGATAGGGATACTTGCCTTTGGTTTTTAGCAGTCAGTCACACTCGCAATAACACGACTATCTTGACATTCTGTCTTAAGACACCACCGTCTTTCTATCTCGATAATTTGCTAATATGCTGCTCCAGCGATTGCTAAAAGCCTAATATCCAATAACATTCCATTTCACTCTTTATCCAACATCTGGTTTGGTTCGTCTTGAATAACCGATATCTTAAAAAGCTTTCTTTCTTATCCAAGAAATCAAAATTGTCATCTGGGGTAGGGTAGCCTTTGCTTTCCAATCCCGAGTGCCCTCGCTTTTTAAACCTTACTAAGCTTGACTAGCTTGACTCTCGTGAGCATTCTATAACTCCCTTTTATTTGTTATACTTCACGTATTCACGTATCGTATCTACACAAAATAAAAGACACTACTTCAGTAGCTTATGTAAAACTCGACGTTCGACTCTAAACGTCTAACTTAATCTACCCATTTCACTTTAACAGATTTAATCTTACATATATCATTTAACCACATTGTCCGATCACGTATACACATAATAATATCATAATAACTCATATTAGTACCTTTACCAAGCTTATTTTATCACGTAATCAGATAAGCACATAACCATGTAACACATAATCTCAGTCTCATTTACTTGTACTTGTATCTTTATCAATCACGTGCTATCATAGATTCATACAAGCACATAATCATATTGTGATTATCACGCGACACGCATGCTATTTAACTTACCTTTACATAGTCTACTACTACAACATTGCTTTATACACATCTACTTTTGTAGTTAGCTCGATTACAAACAAACCGTTAAGTTCATATTACAATTACAATAGTATATTAGACTCCCTTTAATACATATAATTCTATAGAAAATTTTTCATGACTCGTTCATTAACATACTAATCAGTCATTCATAACCAATCAATCAACAATCCCAATTTTAACTACTTTGACAGAATAAACTATCCACGATTAATATATACATGGATAAGCCATAAAACAACTAACCACGATAGCACACATCAATTTCATTAAAATTAACTATTACAGGAATATTTCAAATTAAATTTATCAAAACATAGCATCATTTCCTGTAAGCCTATAATTCCACATACCCACAACTAAACTGAATCATTTGACGAAACATTGAACCAAAAATAAACAACTAAACACAACATACATTTTTTTGACATGACCTTATCGTAAAATCATATATTCTTTAACCAACATTCAACATCTCAATTCTTATCGATTATATATTTCAAAACCATATACTATTTAACGATCCAACAAAACTGAATGAACTCATGTCATACACGGAATAAACATACCACAATGAATCGTTAAATCCAAAAACTCAACCAAATAACGAGCTAATCTCCAAAAACTTGAAACTAAAAATCTGAAAATTCAAGCCCATAATTCGAAATTAAAAATACGAGAGGAGACAAAAAGTTTTGGATGAAATTTCGGGCTCAAGAACATCACCTCCCACTCCACCGGCTCACCGTAGCTCACGGTCGGTGGTGGAATTAAACGGAGGTACCCAAAATGGATTCCCAATCACGCTTGAACCCAATTAAAGCTTTAAAATGTAAAACCCATATCAATTCCGTGCATAATCATCACAATCATAACAAAATTCGAAATTTTGAATGAAACCTGAAATGGGTCAAACGAAATTTCGAACAAACACTAACATGCAAGTACGAGGGTTGTAGAAGAAGCAACAAGTAACACAACCCCGGTATCGGATCGAAAAACGACCAAGAATCAAGGAAGAAATCGAAGAGAGAGAGAGATAGTATATCAAGTTAGAGAGAGAGAGGAAGTATCGAGAGGCTTTTTTAAAGGTAATCAACAGAGAAGAAGCTGCTGGGGTATAAAGATAATGCCATGGCATTTTGGTCATTTTGCAGATTTTTATTTTACATTACTTTCGTGCTAAAATGCTTAAAAACGAAATTAACAATTATAAAACTGTTTTGTAAAAGCTGAAAATGATATGAAGTATCTATACTATATTATAATAGACGAAACATTAAAAGTTTGGTAGTCGGTCGGTCGGTACTTGCTGAAATTACTTACTTACCCTTATTTAATAAGTAATAATATTACATTATTACATTATATTATATCCAATATATAATAATAAAAATAGGAGAGAACTTACATATATAATGTATTACTAAAGATCAAAAGAGATCGAATCCTAACAATCATATATATCTATAATCTATTATATTATATTAAAGACAAAACAATGAAAATTGGTTGGTAGTCGGTCTGGTCACCGTAATTATAGTAGTATTTAAAATAAAACACTTTCATAAATAGATAAATATTCATAACAGAATTATAATATGTCTAATGGTTTTCGTTAAAACAGAAATAATATATAAAATTCATCCGGTCAGGATAAACAAAATTATACCATTGATCCAATTTTAAATAAAAAATTAAAAAAACTACATATGATTAAATGGATTTGAAGAATCGGGCTAAAATAAAATAATAAATATTATTGATCCCGCTAAAAACATTATATTATTGAACCAGACTATAACAAAATAAAAATTTTAAAGGAAATTTGTGGGGTTGATATAATGTCATAAAACTAAAAAAAATACATATTATTCATTCAGTATAAAATAAAATAATAATCACTATGTGCTAAAATAAAATTAAACAAAATAGTAAGTATATTTAGCTGGATTTGGTTGATATAACGTGCCTCAAGCTAACATAATTTTTTTGTCATTGACACATAAAATTTTACCATTGATCCGGATTTAAACATATTAAAATAATATAAATCTGAATATAGTTAGTTGGATTTCGCCGGTTAATAGACTAATGACAATTCGTATACTATTGATCTCAGCTAAAATTTACCTTTTAATTAAATATAATAATATTTCATAAACATACCTATAAATATCAGTAAAAAAATATAAATTTCAATCATTACATTATTTTTTAAAACTGTAGTATCACTAACTTATACACATATGTGCATATTAATAAGTATTATCAAATCATATTATTAAAATTTCAAATAAATAAGTTTCATAACTTAAAGTTTTTACTCCAAATTAAATTCAAACAAATTATGTAATATTAAAACGAATCCGTGTATCGCACAAGTTCTAGGCTAGTAATTTTAAAATATAGAACACGAAATTAGATTTCTACCCATATTTTTAAAATAATTTTTGAACATACGGTTTATTTTATACAAATTTTACAAGATAATACTCAAAAAATAGAAATAAAGCCCATAAAATCATTTTAAAATACTCCAACCTCAAAATAAATCGAACTATAATTTTTAAATGTCTTTATGGGTATTCTAAAGATAATAAAATAGGTTTCATGATTCAATCATATATCGATAATTTAATAAAAATATTTAAAGGTCCATTAAACCACGTTTTCACACAATAAATCACTAAAATATATATATAAAAAAAATAATTTAACCACAATGTCACTCACATATGAATCTAATAACACATAATCACATCTATCAATTAATAAAATCTCATACTCGCCAATTTTTTCTATTTACTTCTTTATTTATAACTATTCTCTTATAATCACTAATCACACAAAAATTCAACTAATGACTAGACTTTAAACACTTTAACTCTAATAATCACCGAAACACATAACACTCTTTATATCACATATCTTCAAATAATTTTACTATAATCAAATCAACTCTTCTTTTTCTTTATTGCCACCAATTCCCTTTTTTTTGTAAATGTCTTTTACGGGTCGCGTCTCAGTTACGGCCCAACATACTTGCCAACTCGATCATTAGTCACATATCACAATTCAAATCGTATACTGACTCGTCAAACTGAAATAATTTATTTTAAATATTTACTCACTAATTCACATAAATAGCACAAAATTCAAATAATTCATATGATTTTATTCACTTAACACGTAACAAAATAGTCGTTATATACTATTTTTGAATATTTTCACAATTCACCCGTTACGAAGGCGAACCTAGATAAAACCAAATATACTTTTAACGCGGATATTATACCCACTCGATCCCTAAAATTTTAAAACAAACTCAACTGGCCGATGTCAATAAAATGATCGGCTTTCAAATAACTTTTGAAAATAATAAATTTAAGTAAATATTTTCAGAAATTAACAAGGATCGATACAACACTTAACAATTAGCACATTACTATTTAATAACACAAACTCGTCAAACAGGAATAAAATATCCACCATTTTACTCCTTTCAAATCAGAAAATCACATAAATATATTCAAATAATAATAATAATAATAACTCTGAAAAATACGGAATATCACAAATGTCGAGTACAAAACCTATGCTCAGCATGAGGCATATACTCTTTCATTGCAATTTCAAGCCCCTTTTGTTGATAAGAGATAATGGTAAAACCATAGCCATCTCCTATGTTTAGATCCTCTCCAAGCAACTCAAAAAACCACCTCCAGGTCCGTGTTTTCAGATTAAACAACGGCAAAGGCTACATGATACATTTGGTTATTGTCGTCTCTTCCCACTGCTGAAAGTAGTTGTCCCCCACAGACAGTCTTTAAAAAACATCCATCTAAGCCCTACAATCAGCCTTTCATCCCTGCTTCAAAGCCTCATAATATATATAAATTCTTTGAAATCTAGGATCATCTTCCTCATTCAATCTTGTGTTCATAATCTTGATTGTATTGTTTGAATTATTTTTCAATAATTCATAACCAAAATCATAAACCCTAGCATAGTGATCCTTTAAAGATTCATAAACTCCTTCCAAGGCAGCCTTTCTAACCCTAATACACTTGATTATAGGGACCTCCACCTCCAAGTCATGTTTAATTGTCTCAATCATCTCCTTTACTCTCCACTGGGTTTTTTTCTAATTTTGTCACCATACAACTGTGTAAGGTACTTAACAATTGCTAGTTTATTGTGATAAGGCTTTGTGCACAAATGTTCATCAACCAAAGTCTTAATTCTCACACTTTCTGAATCTTTTTCCTTGCAACACTAAATATAAAAAGGACAGTTTTCCTCACTGATGACTTGACACCTCGATGCATCATTCTTGACAAAATAAATACCCCTCCTCTCCTTCACTCCATACTCCCTAACAATGGTCCTAAATTCCTGCATACACAAAAACCTCATTGAAATTTTATACTCCCTTATTCATACATTTCTTTAGTATACAACCTCTCTTTCTTCTTCCTCACATGCACCAAATTATCACCAATGTAGCCTTTTTTGCTAATTTCATCTTCAGAAGAACTACTTAATGAACTCAATTCATAACTTTTATAACTATCATCTTCACTGCTAGTCATATTCATTGAATCATTTATACTAGGTTTCTCCAGGGCAACTGTTCTCACATACATGTTACTCAATTTTTTTAAAAAAAAACCTAGACTGAGTTTTAAAAGCTATTTCTTCCTCATCACTAACAACAAAATCAGAGTTATCGGATAAATCCTCACTTTGAGTTTGTATTCGTCTCAATTTATAGTCTGAATCCTCATCGCTATCTTCTACATCATCACCTACCACTGATGCATTTTGGAAAATCTCAGTTTGATCGGAATTTGTTTCACACTCAAAATTATCAAGAAGATGATCATCATAAAGTTGTATTCGACCATATGGCATACATACATCAACTAACTTTCTAACAGATGTATCATCATACACAATTGAAGCTCCATTAGTAAAATCACGACCATTTGTTTTAAAATAAACAAGAGAGGTTTCGATATCATACTTTAAATCCTTAGCAAAATCTTCTAAATCTCTAAATGAAAATACATCAGGATCAAGTTCGACCACGTTTATTATCCCACCATTATACATGAGTTTCGAACTATCAAAATTACCATGATGTTGAACATACACATTAATCTTGCTCGACATTATTGATACACACCAAAAGCGTTTTAAATGTACCTAGTTTAGATGGAGAGATATAAGATGAACATCAATTACTCAACACCCGACCAAGGCAAACTCCAATAGAACTCCAATTAGAACATAGGCGATTTAGGATTTTCTCCCCCAATTGAGCTTGTGTCGATGTTATTTTTTTATTTGTATAAAATATTATTTTTTCATCTTTTAATTTCATTTGACCAAGGTTAAATCTGGTTATTTTAATTTAACTGAGGTTAACTTAACAGACGTTAAAAATACGTCTGCCACATCAGATTATTCCGAACACATCAGCATCTACCGTTAAATAACATGTAGTAAAATTAGTCAACTGTACTCGTAGTTCACTTAGGTGACCAACTTGAGACCGTTTTGAGTTCGGTGACCAATTTGATACATCGCGCCCACTTTAATGACTCACTTGATCATTAACCCTTTTAAAAATAATAAATGAAAGTTTGCATGCAACGTACCTAAATTTAAGTGAAAAACTAAAGTTTACAAGTAAATTGGGACGGAGGGAGTATTTATTAATATAGTATAAAATATTCAAATAATATTTTTTAACAAACAAATGAATTAATATAAGAATTCATAATAGAGCTTCATGCAAGTACGGAGTACAAAGAACATAACTTAGATGAGTACAAAGAGTTAAATGCGATAGGTATTATTGTAATTACATAATTTATTTAAAAAATTACAACACCTGAGTGGGGGCCTTTTTCTCTTAATATAATTGAACTAGGCGAAAAAACCGCGCTTCGCGCAGTTGCGAAAAATTATCAAAAATATATTTAAATTCCGATTGATTCAACATAATAGAATATTTTAAAATCACTAATCTATGATCACTTGGTTTTTCAATCACCAAGGTGTATTTCTTAATTTTTGCTTGAATTCCCGATATTTTTTTACCATCATCATCCCTTTTTTTCTTTCTCCCATATATATGCATTCATTCCTTATTTCATCATTTGTAGCTTGTGACGTTTAGAAATTTTTTTGGAGTGATTCCTCTTCTTCTATTCTTTTATTAGTTGCAATTAAGAGTAACTTGTAATTAGTTAAATATAAGGCACACATAAAATAATTCAACATAATTAATTCAGTATATTTTATGTTCAAATTCAGATAATTCTACAGAAATTGGAGAAGCATTTTTAAAAATAGCTATAAGTATTTTCAGAGCTTTTATTTCAGTTATTCGTTACGATTTTCGATTAATTTGACCGAATACACATCCCCTATTATTTTGGGTTGTTTTCATAACACACTATTTTATAATATATTTTAAATTAAAAAAATCGGTTATTGAGATTGCATGCCGAAATTTACAAGATCATACAACAGTACAAAATAAATCCACCAATAATATATATTGACATGTCGATGCCGTCATTCACCATTGTGAAAAAACTGAAATCTCATTAGCAACCATCCTGAAAGCAAGCTACATATCAAAATAGTGTAAAATAGAATAAAAAAACTCAAACACTCACGTAAAAATACATACTTAACAATTAATAGAGGTATGTAAAAAAAATCAGCAGGAATTGCTCGTATTGACCACACTTCCTACTACATCAGAATCCATATTTTGAACGCTTACTTAGTATTTATATCTATTTGAAAATAAATTTATTAACATTCTATAACTTGAAAATAACTATTTGTCAAACTAATCCGGGGGAGACATGATATTGTTAAACTATCATCTAAAATACTATACCGTTCAAGGCCTCCACGATTTCGTGTAATATATGCGGGGGGGGGGGGGGGATTAAAACATAATAAAATATTTAAGTATAATAATTTTTTAGGAACTTCACTAATTAGAAATTATTATCAGCATCCTCCTTTCTTTCTTCAAGAAGTGAAAAAAAAACAATTTAACGAAAAGTTTACATAAAGAAATCTTCTCAAATTAGCACTCATCCTTCAATTGTACCTAATTAATATCAAAAAAGAAGTTCATCACAGTGCTAATACTAAATTAGCACTCTGAAAGTTAAGTATGATAAAATATGTATATTATATAGGTGCATTATCATAGTAATCAAACGTTAAAGATGGAGTAAGATTATCTATCAAAGGATTGTAGTAGCGGCGCTAACAAAAATTTTGGTGTTGTATTATTCATCTTCTTACATTTTGCATGCTAAGTGACTCCTAAAATATGAGAAGAAAAGAGAGTTAAAATAATTATCGATCAATAATATCATGTTTGATGTTTGACATTCCCTACTAAACTAAAAATACTTATAAAAAATACGAAAAACTCTCAAAATTGGAGAAAATAATTAGAAAGCATTGAGAGCAAGCCAAGTATTCACTGTGGGACCCGTTTGGGATTTTCCTTTATATAAATATAAGATATAAGATATAAGATATAAGATGCAACCATCAAAATCTACAATATACTGAAACATAGTACAAGTTAGACATATCCCACTCTCTTATTATTAAACTAGCATAATAACCCGTGCGAGGCACGGGTTATTTTCTATAATTTTTTTTTTATGCATCATACAATTATAATGTTCTTAATTGTTTTCTTATTTGTAAATGTTATACAATGTCTAACATATTTCAAATACAAGTTGATTGTTTATCAATGTGTATTATTTTCATAAAAGACAATACCAAATTACACAACGTTTCAAATATAACTCATTAAGCAATATATATATATATATATATATATATATATATTCTTGTTTATGTTGTATAATTTGTATTTAATGAATGAATATAAATAGGGTAGTCAGTATGTTTACAAATAAAAAGTTAAAAAATAACATTTATGTTGAATACAGAGTTAACCAAAAATTTTGAATTTTATTTAAATAAATTATATGTACTGGTTTATATTATTACCGAGTTCACTACTAACCTACAATTAACTTACCCAATTTAAAAAGATAAAAAAGACATAATTGAAGTCAGGATGACTTGCAATCATAATATACAATAATGTAAATTTACACTATTGTTAATATAAAAGTTGATTTTAATGAAAAATGTTAGTTTTTGAAATTCAACGTATGTATGCATGGAAAAATATTAGTTTTTTATTTACACTACGGTTACCAAAGTAACATTAAGTTATATGTGTGTGTTTCAGCATGTAAATTGTCGTATGTTACAATTCTTAGTAAATTACAATGGTTTCAATTATTTATATGTTAAATATTTGATTTATGTACATTTTTAATCACTATTAACATCTAGTGAGATAAATGATTAGTTAAATAATATGCATTTATAATTATTCAAAAATTAAAATAATGTAATAATTAAATTCCAATAATTTATATATGGTATTCATATTATCACTAACAAACAATCTATATCTGGTTTTTATGCAACTGAGTATCAATCATGGTTGTAACATAAAAATAAATTATATATTATAAAGACTTATTATTGATATTCATGATTTTTTTCAAGGATTCGAAGGAAAAAATATAATTATATCGTTATTTAAACCGTTTTTAAGTTCATTTCATTACTACTCTAATATTTTTTCCTATAATAATTTGATAACATTGTATACTATTCTCCTAAAATTAAATATTTTTTACTTTGATAAAATTTTATAAATATCAGTTGAACTGGTTAATTCATTTAGATTATTGAACAATATATATTTTTTCTTTAAATAGTATAAAATACATTGAATCAAATGTTACAATATAGTATAGATATAACTTTTTTTTGAATAATTCAAAATATAAAAATAATTCAAAATATTTGTACAATATTATCTTAATCAATGAATATTATTTATCTAGAAGAATTCTTTTTAAAAAGCTAGTTTTTTTAAAGTGAAAAATAAAAAATAAATCGATTTAATATATCATCGTAGTTTTAAAAAATCTCGTGAGATCTCATATCAAATTTTGAATATGTTTAAAATCGGGACAAGTTCCAAGTAGTAATTTTTAATATAAATAATCAATTGACTTGATCTTATAAACACCTCAAACGCATTAATTTATTTTAACATAAGATATTTAAAAAATTCACATTATTGATAAGATATTATCGCCGAACTTGTAATTTAAATTTACTAAACATGGAAAGTGACGATCTTTTTCGGCCGAGTCATGTAGTCAAATTTCGAGTATTTTTTAAAGAATGAGCCAAGTTCTAATTTCAAATTGGAATAAAATAAAATGTTTTAACTCATTATAATTCGAACTCATCTAAATATGTAATACCATTATAGATTATTTATATGTAAGCGATTCTATTTTCAATATTTTCTTTAAAAATTATATATGTACATTTTAATAACTTTTATAATAATAAAATATGTTAAAAATATATGAGATACATTTTTAAACTAAAAAAAGATTAATAAATAAGATAATAATTCATTTATGTACTATGTCTAATTTTGTATTCGGAATTTAATTTTTTAAAATTAACTGTACAAATATTAAAGTAACTATCTTTTTTTTGCGGAATTCAAGTAACTATTTTTAAAGTTAAATAAAATATTCATTTAGCACACTTACATATTATGTATATGATAAAAAATACACGTGACATTATGGTGTAGTGGTATGGGGTTGTATAGCTCACTAATTATCCCCTTGTTCTCCTTTTATATATAGAAGAGAAGATTAGACATATGTCTTTCTCTCCATAAAAATTGTTGCGTACATGGCAACCTTCTATTTGTTAAAAATAAAAACTATTTATCTCCTAATTCTCTATTCCCTTTAATTATCATCCACTAACTAATTCTCTCTTCTCTTTAATTTTTTTTTACCCGATTATTCTCTCTCCTCTTCATTTTCTTTTTATGTGTTCCACTGATAGCCATACCTATCTTCGATTTTAATTGTCTAATTTTTCTTCAATATCATTCATAAATATTTATTTAACCTATTTATAAAATAAACAATACGTCTAATAGACATATAAATTAATATTATCAAATATTAAATAATATAATTATGTACATCGTATACATAAACGTGTGATATGTCATCATTAATATATTCCATTCGTTTTTTTTTAGTTATCACATTTGTAAAAATCACACATATTAAGAAATATTTAATTATTCACTTTGTTCCCATGTTTACCCCTAATTATTGTATTTAAGGATGATATATGTGCATCTACATTAAATATAGAATCAATTATTGGAACTAGATATATAAAGATATAGATCGAAAAAACTCTATAAAGATGCATTGTAATGTAAAATGTGACAACTATTTAGGGACAAATTTATTTTAAAAGTATGACAATTATTTAGGAATAGAGGAATTATTAAAAAATATGAATATTAATTTTTGAATATTATTTTTAATAAAAATATATATTATCTAATCAGGTATATGCCCGAGAATTAATCTAGTTGTAATACTTAAATAAAGTGTCAAAATAAAATAAAATTATGATTAACATCATTTTGTGTTGGAAAAAATGAGATTTGAACTGGGTAAAATGACTATTTGGTCACTGTAGGCAGTAGTAACTTGCAACTGAGTTACCAAGTTAAAAAAGCTTTCAGTCAAATCATGAAGTATTTTAAAACTTACAAATTTATCATTGTTGTTAGTTCTGTTAAATTCCCTAACGGAAAAATGACGTGGCATACTCTCAATCTCATCTCAATTTTCAATTAGGTCATTAACTTTATCTCAATTTTCAATTAGGTTATCAACTAAATTTGGTTTTAAAATATATTAAATTTATGTGTTTTTTATTATTAAGTCCCATTTTAAAAACCATTTACAAATTTATCACATTTATAATATAATTTATAAACATATCTCATTTTCAATTTTTTTGAATTTTTTAACTTAATCATATATATGTATATTATTGGGGATATTTTAGTCCATTCAAGTAAACAAAAAATATGTATATTAATTATATATATATGAGTTATATAATAGTTAAAATTTAAATGTGGGACATATTTAAACTTTCTAACTAAAATGGGACACATTTACAAAGTAACTTATTAATATTAGATATATTATACAAATTCCCTAAGTTTAAAATTGAACATCCTCATTTATTTCGTATACTTAGAAAAATATCACAACTTTCAGTTTAATTAATTTTTTTTCTGAATAGTTGCACTACACTTTAATTAAATTTAAATTTGCATAACCATTTAATTTATATTTTAAATTTTTTAGTTTTTTCTAAAATGTTACCCTTTCAATCCATATACTTATAATCGATACAAGTGAACAAATATTTAGATAATATGTTTATCCCAATAATTTTGTTTACTCCATTAATAGTGTTGATGTTTTTTGTGTAATTAAAATATAAATAAATTTAGAATTGATAAAATATTTAAAATATCTTATTTCTAAATTTAATATTTCTCGTACTTAAAATTGATATCACTAATGAATTTGAAAAAATTCGTTTGTTATATTTTCAATATTCAATTTTTTACCCGTAAGTGACTAAATCGAAAATTAACACATAGTTTAGTGATGAATTTGAAAATTTAAAGATGATGTTACACAATTTAACAGTCTCCGTTAAATGTCAACACATTTTTAACGGCGGTGTAAATATTCTGAACTTTAGTGATATGATTGCAAGTTAATTACAAGTTCATGATGCGATTGAGAACTTTTTTAACTTGGTGACTCACTTGCAAATTACTAGTCATTACAGTTACCAAATAGTCATTTTAGCCGATTTGAACTTGTGGAATTCGGGTCAGGCGGGTTTTGATGCATAACATACAATCACACATACACAACAGATGAAATTAGGGCTCCGACAGAAGAAGAGAATCAAAAAATGGGGACGACAATGAAAGCAATATCAGCAGCGATGAAGCTAATCGACGTGAAGAAACAAAACCTAAAAAAAGCCTTCGAAGATTTACAATCACATTCCTCTTCTCTCTCCTCTTTCACTCTCACCTGGTCCCACATTGACTCTCACTTCACTTCTCTCCATTCCTCTCTTCAACACCAATTCCAATTCCTCCAAACCCTAGAATCACAATCCCCTTCAATTCCCCCAAATTCAACCCCTGCTCGTCCTCAGCTCAAATCACTTTGCCAGAACATGGAC
This sequence comes from Apium graveolens, assembly GCF_009905375.1. Lineage (NCBI taxonomy): Eukaryota > Viridiplantae > Streptophyta > Magnoliopsida > Apiales > Apiaceae > Apium > Apium graveolens. The sequence continues at coordinate 299,066,780 of NC_133650.1, forward strand.
GCAATTGGCCTTAGAAGCTACATTATCAGTAACCCGAGAGACCGCGATTCCATTCGTCTTGAACTGGCCGATGCTTTTGCGTCTTGTCGTGATCCCGGTGCGCTTGTTCTCGACACGATGAGTGGGTTTAGTTCGACTAATGATGTTGAGTTGAGGCGTAGTTGTGTTATGTTTTTGGAGGAATTGATGGTACTTAAGACGGAGATTAAGGGCGAGGCGAGGGAGAAGGCGATGATTTTGGCGATTGATTGTAAAGAAATGCTTAGTGGTGTTACTAGTATTAATAATAATATTTTCGGTTTGCTTGGCTTTTTGCTGCTTGTTGCGGTTTATGGTTTGCGCCATGCTTTTAGTGTTGATGAGCTGATGGATTATGTTGTTGTTGTTGCTAAGAATAAGATTGCGGTTCAGTTGTGTCGGTTGCTCGATTTTGGTGATAATATTGCTGGTCAGTTGGATTTTACTTTTCCTCTTACCTTCTTTTGCAACTTTAATATTCTGTTTTTTATTTAAAAATACTGCTCATTATTGGATTCATACGGCTGTTATCACTTAGCTGCAATTTGCTTTACTACCATCATTGATTAGTAATGCAGTATTGTATCGGATAGTTTTATGGTTGTAACTTGTTCCTTTAAAAACGATATTGATTGAATAAACACGAGTCAGGTGAATGTACAAGTGAATGATAAAATATTAGAATCACATCAAATGATCCTTGGAATGAAATGGTGTTTTTTCTTTGTATATTTGGATTGCAGGTATTATTGAGAAACTCATCAGTAAAGGCAATCAATTAATTGCTGTGAAGTTTATATTTGAATTCGAGATGACTAAACAGTTTCCACCGGTACCTTTATTAGAGGAATATGCAAAGGAGTCCAAGTCTCTTGTTCAGAAAATTCGTATGAGTGGGGATGTAAATAGTCAGAAAATGGTAACCATCATTACAATTTCTTTGCGTGCGATTTAGTGTGTAAATCAAGTTTTCCCATGACTGATTTCTTTTGACCTATTATGCAGAGAGATGCCACTTTGAATGAACTGGATAAATTGAAATCTGTTGTCAAATGTGTAGAGGATTACAAGCTTGCTTCTGAGTTCCCAAAGCTTAATGTCCTCATGCAGCGCATTCGGAACCTAGAGAGAGAGAAATCAAACAGGAAACGTGCTGGAGCAGCCTCTGCTTCTGTCTTCGGAAAGCAACCAAAGCTACAGAAGAAAAACATTATGAATCATTCCCAAACAAGTGAACAAGCTGATCCAGTTACTGTTACTAAAAGAGATAATATGTCTGAAAAGCAATTAAAGCTACAAAAGGAAACTGTAATTAATCATCTCCAACCAGCTGATCCAGCTAGTGTCACAACAAGAGATACTGCTAGTGTCACAACAAAGAATACTGCAAACTTAACAATCCCTGAAAATGTTGTTACTTCAGCTATCCCATCATATCAGCAAACTGCTACATATGCTGCAGCACCCATTGGGCCCTATGGAATGGCTACCTCTAATCCGGACACTCATCCATATGCTGCTGCACACATTGAGCCCTATGTAATGGCTAGCTCTAATCCTGAGACTCATTTATATGCTGCTGCACACATTGAGCCTTATGCAATGACCAGCACTTATAATGGAAATCCAGCTTTCTATCCATCAGGATCACAAATACCAGGTGAAACATTTGAAATGAGCCTATATGAGCAGTCAGGGCCTCCTATGGGTTTCAATGGCAACATACCCGCTACTAGTTCAGGTCTCTACCCTCCAGTATCGCAGATGCCATCTGGTTATAATGTTGGAAACACTGCTTATGGTGGATATGGTTGGGCACCTGAATACCATCCGTCTTACTACCCTCAGTAGTAATCTGCAGTATTTAAAGTTTTAGCTGTTAGATATGTTTCACTACAATGTGAGGATCTTCTTCTCAGATCACCTGCACATTTTAATTGAATACAGTGTCTGAATATGTTATACAAACAATGTTGGAGGCGTCTATCCTATATGAGCCAGGAAGTTGGTTGGAATGTTTTAGTACTATGGAAGCGGACAAGGGTCCAGAAACAATTTCACCTTTTCTCCCTAGTGAACGGCGCAATGATTGCATTGTACTTCCTTTTTTGAAAAGCAATCCGATCAGCTCATGGCTGTTGCTTTAATATCTTAAATGAGAATTTGTACTTTTGAACTCCAACAGTATCCAAATTTCAAACCATATATCCTACTTTTCTGATACTTTGGCTGGAAGGAATATATTTGCCAGGAATGTTATTATCTTCTTTAGTGGCATAATACATATTAACTGTACCTATTAGAAGGATAGCATATGCCCGGAAATGAAATGCAGTCATTATGGAAGGGGGATGCTATCGCCTAATCAACCTTTTTTACCATTATGATAAGATAGATTACATTAGTAGTAATTATGATGACATTTTTGGTGCATGTAGTTGATTGTAGTTATGTGTTGCCAGTGACAAATTACAATATTTCAGGGTACAACACCACTCACACCACAAACCCCTCTGCAGCAAGGTGTTTGCAACTGGTAGAAGCACCAGCTTGAGTATTATCCCTTCAGAATATGAAATTTCCAATTTCTGCACCCTCACTTGATCATCTATCTGCCGGTTTACCCTAATAAACTCAACATACAATTTTAGAGTTACTTGCATATGTAAGTTTCTTCCTTATTTCCTACTCTGTCTATTCTTTTGTTGGTTTTACAAACACCAATTTATGTACAACTTATGGTCTGGTTTTGAGAGCAAATATTGCTTGATCCGTTTGACATCAATATCTATGAAGTATCAGTAGCTATGACCATATGACTTGTCACTTGTACGATTCCTGTTTTCTGGATTTTTCATTCTTCTGCCTTGGCCCTTGGTTTTTCTGGGCGATTTAAGGCATTTCGATTGGTCATGACTCGTGAAAACTTTATATAGTTGTGGTGTGGGTTCTTTAAGTACTGTTCCTCTCCCAATCAGTTCTCTAATGCTCTTTTTTAGTTTAAGAACAAACTATATATTGTTATTACTTGATAATGCATGTAACTAATCTAGTCAGCTCAGAATCAACAGTGTACACATGGCTATTGCTGTACCTGCGTAATTGATTTCTATACCAGAAGATTTAAACTAATATCAGACCACACAAATTAATTAATTCAAATGTATTGACTTTGTAAGAATCTGGGTACAAGCAAAAGGAGGTGGAAGAGACAATTGACAAACAGTACCAGTTGACAGTATACTCTGATAGCAAGTTCAAAGAGATTAACAACAGGATACGATATCTCACAAATAACAAGTCAATTCATCATTGTTCCATCCCATGAACAAGGCTTAGAGAGTCTTCAGGAATTAAGCTTCTTTCACAGGATCCTCCAATATTATCTCCTGAACAAGCTCCAAGCTCGCGTACCCCAGTTTCTTTCTCATTGAGCTTGTCAAACCCGCTGCATCAACCCCATCTCCGATCACAACTACTTGGTCTTTCTTTTCCCCTTCCAATGCCACTGATATCACACCTGCGCTATGCATAACACATGACACCAGAGAACGATTAAGAACTACGTACTTAATTGAAGTAAACACTTCAATCTTTGCATCAAACTCGCTTTCAATTCTGATAGAGAAGCATAGACATGAATACATGGATGTACCTGATTCCATGGCAGCCATTGCCAGTGCCTTGGACCTACATTTCTTGCAGTGTGAACGTACCTTAATAACGATCTTTTGCTGCATAGTTATATCAAAGTTCAAACCATGTCAAAATCATATTAAAGCTATATTGGACTAAACTTATCATATGCATGCAATTATTTTATGAATCAAATGTAGTGTACAGTTCATTCATGCAGCAATTATTATGATTTATAATTGATAACTAAGCAGAACAATAGAATCATTTACCTCCATATTGGACTAAACAAAGAACTCAATTTCAAAACTAGCAATATTGAAGCCCTGCAATCTTTATAGGCACTGGCTTGTGTATATATAGACAATTAGATACAAACTAAACTTCTCTCGCATTGCATATTTTAAACTAGGAAGTACTCCCTCTCTCACATTGTATCGCTGGACGTTGACTTCATTGCTTGAAGCAATCTTAAATGTGGAGCTCTTCTGAAAAAGTAAGCTCCAAGACTTCACGCCTATTAGTCTTCGTAAAAACAATATTTATTTAGAATACGAACGTGTTCACTAATAGGGGGTCGGTTTACTAGAACCAACCTACGTGTGTTTGTGTGGTTCATGTGCGCAATGGCGTGATTTCTAAAGAGAATATTTAAAAGTACTCGTAACATACTAACATGCGATCTACATATTATCCGGTGTTAATATAAAATTGTAAGTGATATAGTGATATCTCTTCGGTAAAAACAAGGCATGTCAGCACCAGCCTTCACGTGGTACTATTCCAAAACTGTATTAACTAAATTACAATAGAAGACACAAGATCAAGTCGTGATTGATCCGGCTAGGACGAGCCGAGCCAGGCTTATACCAGACAATGAAGAAAGTCAAAACTACTCCCTCCCTTTCCTATACTGACTCTCTCCCTTTCCTATATTGACTTTTTGTACTGTTTATATTAAACGATTGACTACTAATTTATGTCTAATCTATAAAATCAAATATAGTCATGAGTGATATTGTTAGATCCGTATTTATGGGTACTTTAATAAAATGAAGTTTTAATATTTAAAACTAATATAAAATTAAAGATATTAACAATAAAAAGTGTATATTGACAAACGTGTTCAACACAAAGAGGAAACGTTTAGACGAAGAGAGTATGATTGTAATTAATTTTCCGAGGATTGGAAGCTCCGGTCCCTACTTAAGTCATTGTCGGAGAGTATTTTTTTTAACTAATTGATTACACACCGACTTCCGTAAGGTATAAAATGCAGGCACAAACTTGGAAAAAAAATATAACATTCATATTTTTCTCTACTAGTTTTAACTGACCGAAAATAATGTATCATAACATATTTGTTAATATTGAAGTTAAATATTTATCAGTGAAATACACTAGACGATTATTATAAATCTAAGAAAATGAATCAACTAATACAATAAATGATTTATCGATTGTGTCCAATTTGAGAGAGCCCGAAAGAAAATCAGGAGAATTTGTTTTTAGTTAATTGTCAATGCACATAGTTAATTTGTAAATTGCAAATCTTATTTTATTAAATTACTCTTATGAACTTTTTTTTAAAAGAAATGAATTATGATAACTTACTATTTTCTTAAATAACTATTATAATAACATATTATTCTGTATATAATAATAAACAACTTACTAATTTATCAACATATTATGAACAATTTAGAATTATTACAAATGGAAACATAAACATACGATATATACTTAATTTTTTTTTAAATAGTGGGGGACAATTGTCACCCGGCTTACATTCTAAAACTGCCTCCGATTATACAAACATTTTGTTAAGAAGTTGCATTTTGTTTGAACCGGATAAAAACTGGGTCGGATTAGAAATTGACTGGCTAGTCATTGGCTAATCCATTAAATTCAAATTTGACCATTTACAAGGAAAACCTTTTTTTTTACGTATAACAATTTCAAAGTCTAATTAATTATTGTAAATTATAATAGATAAATATTTATTATTCAATAAATTATATAACTAATGATTTAAAAATTTATTCAAAATTTAAAAATTGTTCCTAAAGACAAGATCATCAATATTTTTTTGAAGTAAAACACATTATAAACATTAAGGATTGTTTTTATATAACTAATAGCCTCTTTATCAAACGGTATTTTTCCTTGTGTCTATACAAAATATCAGAAATCCAAATTTCATTTAAAATAAGATTGGTGGTTTATTTTTTAAAAAGAAAAATACTTTATATAAATTTAAGAAAGTGTATTGATTTTTCCATACTAAAACACCCTCGCAGTTAGGGTTGCACAAAGGTTAAAAACTGGACCGGACCGACCCAGAACGGACCGAAAACCGGATTTTTTCAGAACTAAGGATCGAGAACCGGATGGATTTTATCCGGTCTTGGGACCGGACCGGAAAAACCCACTTTGGACCGGAACCGGAACAGTTTGGACTGGTATAATTAATATTCATAAAAAAATTATTTATATAATTTTATTTTAATTTTTCTTTCAAATTTATAGACATTAAAAAGTTTGTTAGTTGGTACGTATAAAAATGTAAAAGTAAGTACATATCTTATTATTTTAAAAGTAAATATTAATTTTTAAGTGTATGAATATTAATATTTTATCACATAAAATACGAAATTTAGTAATTTAAAGTGTAATATCGATCTATTTTATTATATTAATTTATTATCTATTAATTTGGATCAATAAAATATGAGATGGGTGAATGTTTAATATTTATATATGATCTTATAAGACATAAAGTAAAGATAAAATAATTATATATATGAATTCAGGTTCTATCAAGTCTCGACCGGATTTTTTCGGATCTTGGACCGGACCACACCGAAAATCGAATTTTTTTAATTATAAGAACCGGGGACCGGACCGGATATGTTCGGTCCGGTACGGGTCTTGAACCAGTAAACTCGGTCCGGGTTACAGTTCGAGACCGGTATTACCGGTATTCTGGGCGCCCTACTCACAGTTTTTATACTGTTCGACACAAGTACACGTGTCAGAAGAACAGAAAATTAGCCTCAATCTCATTTTTCACAAACACTAACATTCGGGCCCATTTTTCATACTAGTTCACACAATCAAACATAAAAAAAGTACAATCACGATCACATTCAAGAAAATTCCCTGGTGGGCCTACTGACATAATGTAGGGCCCACAAACCGAGGTTTTGTAACTTACATATGTTGTCGCTCCCTTGACATTACCCCCTCTCCCAATGTTGATCCTTGTCACAACAAAAATGAGGGCACCGAATTTCATTCTCTTCTCATTTTCTCGCACATAAACCCTACACTAATCACACCTTTAATTTCCATTAAATAAATTTTACAAATTCGATATTCACACAAATAAAAACAGTAATCACAGCTTTAATTTCCGAAATGAAGTCGTCTTTACAGAAGATTAAGAAACTTGCACTTGGCAAAAGCGAAACCAGGGACGAAATATTTCACCACTCTTTTGCTCCATTAGATGCTGAGCTGGCTCAGGTTGCTAAGGTATATTCTGCTACTTATCTTTTATTTTTGTTTATAAATATTTCAACACTGTTTTGTGTTTTAATTTTGTTATCTTTACGTTTGAATACGATTATGATTTGGAATTATGTGTGGTAGGGTTTTCGGTTTGGTTTTAATGTGTTTGAATGAACTGTAGGCTGTTTCGAGAAACAATTCAGGTTGAATTTAGATGTCAGTTGTAATAATTTCGAAGAATATGCTGCTGGATTATGTTAAACTGTCTATGTGAATCACGTTAGTAGTCGGTGTAGCTCGAGTGACTGTATAACGTTTGAGTTACTCGGTTAGGCTTTGTAGTATATGAGCATTAGTTGATGCATCTTGTGAATATTATAAAGATTACTACAAATTTAATGAGAACTATTGATTTTGGAGAATAAGGAAAATTATAGTTGATGTGCAAAATGCTAATAACACCTCGTGTGACTAATTATAGTTGTGCTTTTTACTCTTGTACCTTGTCGTCATGTTGCTAGATATATCGTAATATACGTAAGCATAGTGGTATGTTAAAAGAATAATAGAATACAAGTTTGTTGCCTGCTCTGTTAGAAACTGGGAACTAGAATACGTAATCCAAGCATGTAAAGACCAACTTGGCATTTTTAAGTTAATATACCTAGTTCCTATTTTCTTTAAAATTCTATCTTAGCAGATTATGAGTGTACCTCATTTACTAATTTGGAGTGTTTTTGTATGACGGGTATATTGGCAAAGAATGGAAGAATAATTAAGGCAAATAAATCAACAATCTATACTGTCAACTATTTTTTTAGGTATTATATTATTTGACTGTATAGTTTGACATAACTCACAAGGGCATAGCCAGACTTTAACCAAATTAATACCTTAAGTACGCTCCTTTCAATCTCCATTTTCCAGAATCAATATTCTTAGAATTTAGTCCACTGACCTTTTTATTCATAAGAGTCTCACCGAAAGGACCATAATTTTGATTTTTGAATAAGATGCATTTACACGAACTCTATAAACTAAACTACTAATACATCACAAGAATATCTGATAATGTAGTGTTTTCTAATGTTCATTTAGTACAAAGCCTTCCGATAATGTAGTGTTTTCTACAGTAACTCGAATGTACAGTGATTTTAGCTATATTGAGTACTATTATTCGAGTAGAATTATTTGCAGATTTTTTACATATTCATTGCTCTCAAATTATTACAAGTCACGTCTAGATTGTTTCTCGAGGCGAGCCTACAGTTACTGGATCTAGAACTAGGTTAGGATGAGGTTGAAAATTGAGTAGAATTTGAGATAAAAGGTATCTGATCGTGATTGGTCACTACAACCTAATACATATCTACTACAATACTTCAACAATCATTAACTGTAACTAGACTAGTCACAACTGAATTTTTCGTATTAAAGATTAGAAATTATTTATGATCAATTTGCTTATTCTTCGCATTAGTCAAATCATCAGGCCAAAGCCATTCTTTATTTCTTTGTACAATTTCATATACGTAGATACAATAGTGAAATTAAACCAAGATAACTGGGGGTTCTTTTAAATAAGATATCTCGTTATTATTGTTGATGGTGTTCATATATTATGGACAATGTTCATTTTAGGTACATCTTGTTGTTCCTTGTGTCCAGATTGGAAATTTTCAGATCTGGAATCTTAGCTAATAACATATATGGTTTTGAGACTAGGCAACAGCGATTTCAAATGATTAATGAGTGATTGTGTTCCCGTCTCTCATAATGAAATAGATGATGTAAAGGTTGTCTTATAAAGCCTAAACCTTGGCAACTACATAAAAATCGAATATTTTCATTAATACTAATAAATTTATATGACACCTCAAAGGTGCAATACTTGGCAACTACAAAGAATATTATTTTCTTTAATATACAAATAACAGATAAATACATTTGTTTCGGTAAATAAAATAAATATAATAATAACCCCTAGAATTTTATATGATATTAATTAAAAAGTCATTAAAAATGTGTACATTCAGGTTATAAGCCCAAGTGTTTGTGGGTCATAGTCCATTAGGCTAATTTGTTAGGACTCGAGTCCTATTCAAGGCATTTGATTCCCTGTTGGTGTGCTTAAGATCTGAATTATTCAATATGAATTACTCTATAATGGTTGAGATCAAATAATTTTCTCTTCTGATGTCGAGAAACCCTAGGGGTAGTAGTTGGTTTCCGTTTTAGTCACATAAAGCTATAGCATTACTTGTTTTCATCATTAATTCACAATCATTGCTTTTTAACTAATTCCGTCCTACATCGCTTATGTTCTTTCCTGTCATGGTTTATACTCTTTGGATGGTCACTTACTCATTACTATATATTTATTTTCCATTTTGGCAGGATATCCAAGAGATGAGACGTTTGTATGACGATTTAATAACTGCAGCTGCGGGAACAGCTAACAGTGCATATGGTATTACTAATCTACCAACTGTAATCTTATGTATATGTTTTAAGTGGAACACAACTATTTTTATGTCATCTTTACATAAAATGTACAAGAGTTTAGATCACTATGAATAGATTATTCATTTCTTAGTTTATAAAGGTTTGATATCATGGTCAGATTAAGTAAATGTTCCCTTTCAAAGCCACAAGGGAACTATTGCAAAAGGTTCATATTTCATACACAACAACAATGAGGTTTTTTTTCATTTTTTGGTATGTATTTGTATTTTTTCATAGTTACTCAAAAAGTGTTCAATTAAATTGGGAAGAGGATAGTTGTTGGCTATTTTAATAATGCATTTGATGCATATACATATATGCAAAGTGTGTGGCTTGTTTTTCCGTTTCTCTTTCTTTTTGGCTGTAGTATTAAATGTTAAGCATATATAATCAAATGCCACTTTGGGTCATTATAATAACGTGGATGCATGACTGTACTATCTACATTTGTATTTCAGAATTTTCAGAGTCATTGCTAGAAATGGGGACCTGTTTATTGGAGAGGACTGCATCTAGTGCCTTTGGAGAAAGTGGTAAGAAATATAGTTTTGATTGCATTAAGGTTTCAATATGATATTGTTAAGAAAAATTAGCAAAACCAACTTGGTGGTTGTGTATTATACTATTATAGATGTGTCGAAATGCCGGAGGTGGAAGATTACTCTTACTGTCTATCGAAATTAATCAGGGATTAAAAAAATAAAGAATGTAGCCCTTAACAAAAATTTGCCTCATATCTCTCTTCTATTCTAATTCAAATGGAAGATAAAATGCCCTAGGAACAAACTTAGTCCTATGTTCATGTTTCTGCCAGTAGCGCTACCATTTTATCCTGCAGTACTAATTCTAGCGAGCCTTCAGGAGAATCATCCTGAATAATGACCCCCAGATGTCACATTTATTATACATCTTGGCTAAGAACTAAGCAATCATTTATTAGTTTATTTGTTTCGGTTAAGTTGATTATGCCGAGGCATTACCATATGAAGTATGCAAGGCTGTGGTTTTGTCAAGTCTGTCTATAACTCTTAACTCTAGGACTTCACATGTACGAAGTCGAGTCCAGCACTTAAAATGTTGTAAATGCAATTATATCGTTCTGTAATACAAGACTCGCAGCAAAATACTTTGAGTCTCTATCATTAGAAGTAATAAAAAATGAAAACTCGTGATGTAGCAATCCAAGTTTTGTACTGGCTGCTCTCTTGAATATCATAAAAACTAATTTCACAATGCTGGTGTGGTAGTGTGTGTTTTTTTCTCTGAATCAAATATGGAATGTATTTGTCCTTGGTATCATGGTATCAATTATTGAAATCCGAAGAACTTTAAAAATGTGATCATGATGGTGACCAGTACCTTTGCCCAAAATAATAGGTTAATTATGTAGCCTGGTATGGTGTATATCTACTCATGTGGTAGTTAATTATTAATTTGAGCAAGATGATGCGTATAAATGATTGAGTTAGAGAGTCACATAGTGTTTTGTTTAGCTAGTAAAACATATTTCTTCAGAGCTGTATTTATCTGGATCTTGGAGGAGAGGAGGGAAGGCTATTTGGACTTTTTGACAGTTGCACATTTGATTTTCTGTTAATTTAAAGCTAGCGGTGACTGGTTTTAAAATTTATGCAGGAGGTGTGTTGCAGATGTTGGCAAAAAAACAGTTAGAACTCAAGAAGATTGTTGATACTTATGTGAGTGCTTAATTGTCATATGCAATATTTACATTATCTGTTTTGTGTTTCACATTTTTTCGACTTGGATGTGATAATGGCTTTGCTCTTTTATTGCCAGCGCTCTCGAATATTCCTTACGATTACAAACCCTTCAGAATCTTTACTGAGCGAGCTTCAGAAACTCGAGGTTTGTCTATTATGCATTTCATTTGATTTCTCCAAAACATAAGCTTGTTTCCTAGTTAGGATCAGACAGCCAGTAAGGATGAATACAAAATTTCCATTTGTGCCTAACCAAACTATTAAATTATGGAATGCAAGGTCTGGTCTAGAATTTAAATTTTATATATTTTTTTATATCTTTATTGTTTCTCAGAAATATGTAAATTGCAGAGTGATTACCCTTTTTTAAGTAAAACTATTATATTTGGTCTAAATACCTTAATTGTGTTATTTATTAAACCCTTGAAAGGAAAAGGAATGTTATGTCTGATTTTAGGTATTATTGAATCTTTTTTGTGTTTCATTTTGGTATTCAATGTGTATGTCCAAAATATACGGAAAACTTTTAACTTTTAAGGACACAATAGATGTGCACTTTGAAGCTGTGTGAGGTATATACCTTTATAGGTTGTCAGTGTTCTTGGTATTTGCTATTTTACTATCTATTTGACTCCATTATGTTAAGTTGTTACGCTTTGGATGCCTATATTTTTTCCCGTTATGACAAGGACAATAATGTAATTATAAAAATATTTGGATTGAACAAAAATCAATCACATTACAACGTCAATTTTATTAAAATTATTCTGTATGTATATATGTACATTCCAATTGCTTGTATCGAAATATTTTCTTCATTCTAGCTCATAGTTTAATACTCAATTCTCCTTCACGTTCTGTATGTAAATCTCTTAATTATTTTTTATTTTAAAAATATATATATGACATTAAAAAATAATGTTCTATTGCTGAAAAAATAGAAAATATTAGAACATGTGAGTTCAGGTGCAAAATATAGTGTAAAAAATGTAAATTATGTGCAGTATATAATTGTTTCTATCAAATTGATCACATGAAATTTTTTCTTGAAGTTCTGCATGTGAACTCTTAATAACTTTTAAGTTTGTAACTGACATTTAAAATATTAATATATAAAGTTCTACATTTGAACTTGATTGTATAACCATTACAATTTTCTAGAGATCATTGATATCAATTAAAGGATCTTGATTTTTTTAAGTGAATTTTGGAAGAGTTGAAATTGTGTAAAATTTGCACTAGTTGATTTTGTTAATAGTGTGAATAAAAGATTGGCTACAAGTATTGCTAATTTGTTTCCTTTTTTATTTTAAAAATTTACCCTTATAATTTAGGTAAGATCAAATATATTTTTATCAAATAAAATAGTGGTTCTTAGGTTCTTATTTTAGAATGGTTCTCTATGGAGCCTGACCTATATATGTTTAATATATATGTATATATATGCATGTAAGATGCATAGTGAAATCGCAAGCTCCACCTTCCCTCTCTATCCATATGAAATCCAGTTGTCCTAGTTAGGCAATTGAATTCCACATTTTCTAGTGTTGGATGACTACACTGTACTCTGTTACATGGACACTGTTTATGTATTGATTTTTCTCTGTTTCCTTGGTGCAGGATATGAAATTACAGTGTGATGCTAAAAGGTATACATTTTGTTAGTAGTTCTATTTTTTAATATTAGGGTGCATTTTTGTAATTTGTGTACATGATTTTCAGAGAGGTTTATGAACACATGCTAGCACGATACAAAGAGAAAGGAAAATTTAGAAGTGGAATATGTGAACAATCTATTACTTCTCAGCAAGTAAAAGAAGCTCGGACTGAATATGATGAAGCAGCAAGACTTTGTATTTTTCGGGCAAATTCTCTAAAGCAAGGACAAGGACACAGTCTTTTAACACAGGCAGCTCGTCATCACACAGCACAGGTACCCTTTGTATCTGACATGTGCTCCGTTTTCATATTTTCTGCGCTGCTTGAGTTAACCTTATTTTTCCCTGCAAACAGCTGAACTTTTTTTTTAAAGGAGTTGAATCACTAGTGGAAGTCGATCCACAAGTAAGACAAGTCTCCAAAAAGCAACACATTGATTGCGATGGTGTACTTAATGAAGGAGAAGATGGCGGAAGTGAGATGGGAAACAGCTTTGTGAATTCTGTAAGATTAAAGCCTCCTCAGCATTTCAAACTTTTAAGTGAATATGTATCTTATCTTCATAAACTAAATATATGCAGCAATTATTTACAACCATCTCTTACAATTTTCTATTTTACTGAAATAATCAACACTTTATTTCATACCATATCCGCCAGTTGGTAAAATATTTGGTATAGATACCACAGTTCAAGAACTAATTTGCTCCTACTTAAGTACATTTACTCCCAAGCATGCCTATTCAATATACTTAATATTCTGATCTATATGTGATGCCCTAAATTCTACAGGTGGATTATGGGGCTGACTTGCTAAATCCTCATTCTTTGAATGCGGAAGACATTGAGGTAAGGAGTCATTACCCTCCCTTCTAAATGAAATAATGAGGTTATTTATCTTGACTAAGGAAACTTTACATGATATCATTATTATGTCACAGTATTAGAAATTCAACCGTAGACTTACTATTAGTAGTTATAATAAAGTTGGCCCTTTTACATGCAATGTCACTTATGCACCTAATCGTTCCGAACAAGAATACAGAGTTCATAACTGAGTTCATGATGTTTATGCCCACATAAAGAGATAGGCCTATCAATGCATTCGCATATGTGGTCTGACCCTGGACTTGTTAAACGGATATGGATCTCAATATTAAATACGATCTGATAAAATTCAATTTGATATGAATCCGCTATGGATTTTGCCTAATCTCATCTGATAATGACCCTATTGGAGTATATATGATTATACTACATAAGAAAAAATTATTAAGTCATAATCAAAACCTTAACGAGCAGTGACGGACCTAGAATCCGGTGACAGGGAGGCCAATCACAACTTCTAATAAACGTTATAGTTGTGCCTTGTGTTTTAAGACTTTAGAGAATAGATGTAATATTGAATAAAATTTGCATGTATTACGTAATAATAAGCTTACTACGAATTAAAGTAGATGGCCTGTGCTGTGGCAGTAAATGGACCGGGCTGCGACTTTTGGACTCGGGTTTGGTAATACCTAAAAAAATAAAAAAAATTAGAAGGCCTAAAATTTGAGCATGGGACAAATTATATGCTGCCCATGCTATAGGTCCACCACTGCTAAGAAGAAATGTTTCTATATAACTAATGTGAATCTTAATTAGAGCCAGTGAGGTTTTATATCAGTTCAGGTTTTTGTATATGTTCTTGCCTAATTTCAGATGATGGGTAAAAAAGGTTTATATTTGTTGTTAAAATATAGGGAGTGGGGAGATGATATGAATTGTCTTCTGCCCTTGCACAGTATGTTTAAAAGAATTTTTTGCATGTTGCATCCCACAGAGATTCGAAATATTGACATTGGCATACTTATTTTCAAAACTGCACTTTAATCGAAAAACTGAAAAATTCTGCAGTTTACAACCCCTGAATTGTCTTTAAATTCTGTTTTAATTTACTTATTGAATCAAGTTGAGGGTTACATAAACATAGGGGTTTTTAGGTAGTTTTGACATTTTCATTTTAAAATTTACAATATAGTATAGCAATATACGACATAAATATATCTAATATAATACGTAGCATACACATATTTGTCTCCTCATCAGGCCCCAAAAGTAAAAACCCTAGTTGTAATGATATCTAAATATATAATTCTCTGACACAGATCAGTTGTTAGCAATGAGAGGTCATCTCAGCTTAGACCCGTTGATGATGTCGGAATGTTGAGTATAAACTCACATTTCCTTGGGGAAAAACATTGTTTACTTGGCTATCCTTTAAAATTAAGAAATTCAAATACTTATGAGACATGAAATTTTTCTTAACAATCAGCATGTAGCATATAAATTACTTAAAAATAAAACTCTAATGGTTCCGATCTCCAATCCGATAACCTTAAAACCTAATAGATCAGACACTGATAGGGACGTTACAAATTCAACAGTTGATCCAATCTGATTAAACATTAAACGGATCCGGCCATTTAAAGGTCTAGGAAGAAAATTTATCCAGACCAGAGACATTTTACTTGACTATAAGCTCCAAAGCTTGATAGATCCGTAATTACCAAATCAGAGCTTTCCTGGAAATTATGGAAGTGATAGGTGTTGAACATAGAGTACTTCTGCTGGTCTTACCATTTGACATGACAATTCCTAGTAAAAGAAAGTAATTAAACTAAGACTGGGACAGAAATATGTCACTTGATATTTTGGCTCATACTAAATTTTAACACTATATATTAGCAGATAATTCGTAGAACATACCATGAGGCACAAGCTTTCAGCCAGAGAACTAGACCAAGTAGCGATTCTGCTCCAGTTGATTCCGAGAAGTTAAATCCATCCGATAAAAGAAGGAAAATGCAGCCATCTGAACAGAAGCTTCAGACCTATGTGTTGCCTACTCCTCTAAAGATTTCATCTGCAATCACGACTAACTTGGCCCTACAGTCAAATTATACAATCCCGAGCTCTGCCAATCTGCGGCGTTCATCTTCGCTTTACACTGAGCGAAATAGTAACTTTTCCTCCATTCCTATGCCCCCTCCTAATAAACATTCACTTCCACAGTTAGAAAAACGTAACTCTTTCGATCTCAACTGGAACAAAAGAGCCTATTCTGGTCCTTCACCAAGTAAACCTATTATATCTACTAGTAGTCCCCTCACTAGTAAAGAACATCCAAGTGGTGTGCTTTCTCGAGTCCCAGTTTCTCAGCTGTCTACATCTGCGAACCTATTTCATAGCGATTCACCTCCCTCCATATCTTCACTTAGAATTACTGAGCTTCATGAACTCCCTAGGCCCCCTGACAGTATAGTTTCAAAGGTGGAGGGTTCTTCGATTGTTCATTCTGCCCCCTTGGTAGTAAGAAATCCTGAGCATCCTCCAAATAAAATCCCTGATCTGGCAATAAACGTTGCATCTTCACTAACTGTTCCTCGGAGTTTCTCCACACCCTCTAGTTTAAAATCCAAGCCCTCTCATATGGCCATGCTATCAGGGTCTTCTCAAATTCCAGATCAGGTTGAAGAATTTGATTCTCCTCCACTGACACCACTATCCCTTTCAGACTTGAAGCCATTGTCAATCATTTCTCAGGCAGTCTCCAGTTCTGGGAAGATGAGAGGTAATTAAGTGCCCTTTTATGTCATAGAATGTTCAAAATTCCATTGTGTTGATAAAATGCTCCAACTATTGCTCATGCAGTTGGTAATTTCGTAATATAATGACAGATGTGGCTGCTTTAATTTTTTTCTTGTTTTTTAGGATTAGTTTTTATATATTTCTAGTAGTTGTTGGGTGGGGGAATAGTTAAAATAATCAACATTCTCTTAATTGAAAAAATTAAGATTTGTTGTAAGAACACAATGTTCTAAACTCTTCTAGTGTTTTTTAAAAGAAGTATCTTATAGATCTTCATTGACAGAAAATTGCTATGTTCATAGTTGCTATTAGTTTTCTGAGTTGTGCATGTTTCGAAGCTGCTTTCTGTTAATAATGCACAGAACTACCCTCTAAGAACCTGTAGCTCTTTTTAGACCTTTGAGGTTCTTTCTACATATAGGCGCCACTTATATCAATCAATTTGCTCAAGGTAATGACCAGCCGTGCATGATGAAATCACTAGTAGCCACACATCTCCGTGATCTTGGGTTCTGGCAATGAGGATCTAGTTAAAGAATCAATGATAACTTTAACACCCGAAAGTGTTAAATTTGCATATCATGGTTCCATGGTATTGTACACAATAAATTATTATGTTTTTGCTGGTTGCAATTTGAATTGTTAATGTATTTTTGATGTTTCGTCTCGATCTCTAAATGTGGACTATTGGTGTTTGGCAGGTTCCCGCTGAAACCTGTGTCTTATTTAGCATCATCTTGCAAGTTCTTCAGCCGTAAACTTCTGTGCTGGTTATAGTCAGTATATAAACTGGGGGGGGGGGTGTGTTTGGGTTATGTATTACTCATCCGGATTATGTTGTATTAGTGATCATCCATAACGTACTTGGAAACTATAAAAAAGTGTAGCAAAAATGTTGCAAGCAAAGTATAGACACATGTATTTGACGATGAAACGTGAGACGATTAGACTGTTGAATATATAGCAGATTAGTGTAGTTTTGGATACTCCAGATTGCATCCAGAGTTGGATCGGTTCGTAATTATTTTTCTGACTGCTGCATGCTGAAATTAGATAACTACCGAATTCATTTGTTGGATGATGATTTACACTAAATTTTGATAGGTATAATGTGTTGGGGAACCACAATCTTTTAGAACTATAACAGATGCCCAATATTATTTGTCAGGGCGTTTGTTTGAAATCTAAAAGTTTACGAGTTCCCGGTTCGTAATATTTGTTTTGGGAAAAGATTTGGGTGATTTACCCAACTAACTCTTTTTCAATGCAAATGTTCACGGAACACAAGCATGTCCTGGGTCTGTAGAACCGGCGATAATATTGGATGATCAAATTTTTTATTATTTCTACTTTAATTACATAGATTACATTTCATCTCCTTTGAAAATTTATAAAGAAACAGAGCCTTTCCAGAAGTCACATAATATGTATAGGGATACGATACGTGAACACGCTACGAAACGACACAAATAATTAGTGTTTGGGTTCGAAAATTTGGTACACGAATACGAAAGTACACGAATACGAAAAAACACGAATATAATTAGTGCCGGGTTTGGGTTTTCAATATAGGTACACGACAGGGAACGAAAGTACACGGAATAAATAAATAATTAAATTTTTAAAAATATATAATATACATATATATACTAAATACCAAATGTGAATTTTATCTATTCTAAATAACATATATATAATTGTAAATACTAAAATATATTTTATTGTTTCTTGACTACGTGAGTGAGCAGTTCACCATTTAATTATCTATTGCATTTTTTAACAATTAATATTTTTCTTATATAATTTGTATACTTTAATGTATAAAAGTGGGTAAACACGAATATATTAGTTCCGGGTTTGTGTCACCAAATTGGTATACGAATGCAAATTCGGGCCGAGTTCGGGTTTAACGTTTGGTACACAAAAACACGAACTTACACTGAACGTGTCAGATCTAATAATATGTCATGTTTTAAGACGTGCCAGGTCTAATAATATGTGATGTCTGAAGACGACTAAGATGGTTGAATTCGCTTGATTCTTTTAAACCAAGTGTTCTACATGTTTACAAGATCGCTTAAATTCAAAGCAATACTACATATCCAAAAAGTATTCTAAATTTGTTAGTGGATTCATATGAACACATATGTAGTATATTTCATTAATCATTCGTTCACGATTTTTGTGACTAGCATTTCTCTGATGATAATCCAGAGTTCAATCTTTGAATCTCTTGACAAACACTAATCAGACGTACGGGTCTCTCCACAAACTACATACATTTGAATCAGATTTAAGTTTAAAAATTGATGTACCATACTACCATCTACTGTATTCATTATTGTTTGTACATACTAAAATAAAGACTCTTGCCGAGTAATGATTTTTTTTTAATAATGAGGATCATGTGGTTTATAAACAAGAGTAAGCTAAAATCGAAACCATGGAACCAGCTAATATTTGTTTTACATTGCAAAGATTAAACTAGAAACAAAAAAATTGTAGCTTTCATCAGGAAGTTGAAGTACACAAATGAGTAAAACCTAATAATTAGATCATCAGAAGTTGCAGTTCACAAATTGGTCCACTTAAACAATTAAGGTACACATGCTACACTAGGAATGGGCAGGACAAACATAAATTTACAGTGGACATACATCTACAATGTCCACACGAATTCTGGTGCATCGCTTCGTGCCCCAACCAATGTCCGGTACAGGTACATCTTTTCTACCTTCTGACTCTCATCTGAATTGGCATCCATCTGCTCGGTTTCATTGATGATTTCCACGTTTAGGTTTGGCATCTTCTTGGCAAGTGTCTTGCAGGCCCCAAGAGTTACTTCGCAGGACGACATCCAAAGGGATCGCATTGTCTCATACTTCCCCATGTCTGCTAAGAGTGCCATGTTTCCAAATGGACTATCTCTGATCTCTAGCTTTTTCAGCTTCTTGCAGCCGTTTAACACATACACCATTCCCTTATCACTGCCCCCGGCAAACGCAACTGACAGCATTTCCAGCTGCTCTGCATACATTCCTATGTAGAGGAAGACCTTGTCTGTTAGGAGGCCAGAGAGTGATAACCGTTTAAGACCCTTGGATGACTGAACAATTGCACCAAAACCTTCATCCAGCGGTTGCATGGTCACCGGATCTGGTATAGTTGGATTGAGTGTGCAGAGTCTAAATCTAATAAAATTTGGACAATTTTTAGCAACAGTTATGAGTGCAGCATTTGTCATTTGCTGGCAGAAATAGAGCAAGGAGTTCAGTTTCCGGCAACCACTTGATATCGCCACCAATCCCTCTTCTGTTACAGCAGTATTACCAGCACCATGAAGATCAGATGGGAAGACTCGCAATTCCTGCAGTTCCTTGCAACTAGAAGCTACAACACCTAATCCTTTGTCTCCAATATAATCCAATATCTGTTGAAAAACATAAAATGTCAGCTAATTGGAACATTAATTAATTGATGCTGATATGTTAAAAAGTAAGGTTAACTTCGAACCCATAGGCGCTGCAGTTTCCTGCAATGTCGGATTAGCTTTATAAGATCTTTACTGTAAATCCCCGGAGCATAACTCAAGTTCAAAGAAGTCAAATTCGCACAAACAGGGTACACAGCAGGCAAGCAGCGAGGAGCAACCTCAAGAAATCCTGACAAACTCCTAATGGATGTACAATTTTGGATAGTGTTCTTGAGCTTTTTGCATGTCTCTGAATCTGGATCATGGACATAAGAACCTGCACCCAATTCCTGCAATTGAGGTGCTTGGACCAAAATCTTCTGAAGAGCATCGACAGGGACTGCATGGTTTAACTTAAGACTACTAAGATTTCTGCACCTTGCTACCAGTCTCTCAAGAGCAGAGAGGTTAACTTCTCCCCTTAGGCATGCAAAATTTAATGAGACTAGAGATGTGCAGCTCTCAGGAAAGCAGCTGAGCCACTGCCCTCTGTGATCCTCGACTTCATTTTCTTGCAAGTCCAGCTCCCTCAGATGCCTGGATTGAGAAATTTAAATGTGATGAATGCCAGAAAAAGTCTTAGTATCAACAAAACACTTAAAATCAAAACTTTGGAGTAGTTACTGGCAATAACAAATATACCAAGAACGTGGTAAGTAATTATGACTTCTAGTGAAAGGACACGTGCTGTAGTTAAGGTAAAACATCCGTTAAAAAGTAAAACATGCACAGAGGTAAATTTCAGCAAAAGAAACAATTAAATTCATAGTGCACAAGCATACACACAAAACAAATAATATGAAGGCCAGAAAAAACAGTGAAGCAATCTGTATCAACTACAAAGAACTTTGGAGGAGATTAGTATGCATCACAAGACTAATATTGGGGTAAGAATGTTACATGAAGCAGCTTTTTTGTGTTTCCAAAACCTATAATATTGTGTCTTAGTATCAACAAAACACTTAAAATCAAAACTTTAGAGTAGTTACTGGCAATAACAAATATACCAAGAACGTGGTAAGTAATTATGACTTCTAGTGAATGGGACACGTGCTGTAGTTAAGGTAAAACATCCGTTAAAAAGTAAAACATGCACAGAGGTAAATTTCAGCAAAAGAAACAATTAAATTCATAGTGCACAAGCATACACACAAAACAAATAATATGAAGGCCAGAAAAAACAGTGATGCAATCTGTATCAACTACAAAGAACTTTGGAGGAGATTAGTATGCATCACAAGACTAATATTGGGGTAAGAATGTTACATGAAGCAGCTTTTTTGTGTTTCCAAAACCTACAAGTTGACATAGTCACACAAGTGATGGGACAGTCGCCTAAATATAAAACTACAAGTTGACAAGACATGGATGTGTGCTGAGTATATACATCAATTACATCCCTAGTAAAAAAATGTATCAGCAAACAGGCATATTTGTTCAACTTGAACTCTTGAACAGAAGGACAGTGATAAAAAAAAACTTTCTAAAATATACAAAACCTCTAAAGTTAACATTCTTGTGCTTCACAATTAATAGCTGGGCTCATTCATTCATTGATAATCTAAAGAACAATGAATAGAGTGGCATGTATAAAAAAATTCAACACAAGGTACTTGAACCAACATTATCTCGTCAAGTATATACTGACAGCCAAGCATTTCCTGGAAAGTAAAATATAAGGTTCCAGAGATGAAAATTTAAATTAACAACAATACCAGATAACAAGTCATCAATCAGAAAAGTCTACAACCGAAGTTAACAAATATATCCGAAGAACAAAACAATAGCATAAAGCAACACCACATAACACACTACCTGCAATTGGACGCGATAGCTGCAAGACCATCCGTCGAGAATCCTTCACAGCTAACCAAAACCAAAGACTTGAAATTCACAAAAGAGCGAGCAAGAAGCTCGAGACTATCATCCGAAACCACCATTCTTTTCAATTTCAACTCCTCCAAATTCACCCCACTTTTAACCATAGCTTCAATCCATGGAAAAACAAACCCACCCCAATCAGGAGGAACCAAATTAAAATCCGCAAAATGGGGCTTCCCTTTCAACGTAAGAGACCTAACCCTAGGAAACCTCCCAATCATCCTCTCCGGACTAATCGCATAACAATTCCCAATAAAAACCCTCTCCCTACTAAACCTCTCGACACTATACCAAGATTTACACACCAAAGACACCGCATTCCGGTCCCGATGCGTAGTCAACAGATTAAAAACAAGCTCCAACACTTCCTCCGGGAAGTAATTCATCACGTTATACAAACACATCGAAACTCAATTATGTATAATCACAAAAACATAAAATTTGACTTGGATCTAACACCAGATATGATAAAAATCCAAACTTTAACTAGATCTAACCGATTAACCA
The DNA here is from genome assembly GCF_009905375.1 of Apium graveolens. Classification (NCBI taxonomy): domain Eukaryota; kingdom Viridiplantae; phylum Streptophyta; class Magnoliopsida; order Apiales; family Apiaceae; genus Apium; species Apium graveolens. The sequence goes on from NC_133650.1 coordinate 299,089,324, forward strand.
CAAAAAGATCAAATCTTTAAACGAATAAAAAGTAGATCTGAAAAAAAAACTAAACCCTAGAAAAAAATTACTATAAAATCTAGGGCTCGAGTCTTCAGTAGTCTAATTCAACACCATCACAAATCTGAAAATCAACAATATATAATTAATTGGTGAAAAAAATGAACCAATTGAAAAATTAAAACATGTAAACTTAAAAAGATAAAAGTAACGATAAAAAATGATTGGATTACCTGTGTCAACTGGATAGGAGGGAGAGAGAGAGAGAGAGGGAGGGAGGGAGAGAGAGAGAGAGAGAGATCTGTGGGAGAGAAAAATCAAATCTTTAACGTAATCTATCTCTCTACATCACTGTTTTACTCTTCTACTTTCTCTCTATATACATACATGTTTAATATGTGAAAGTACTGGTAGTACTCATGGATTCATCATATGTATATTGTGAATTGTTGCTGTATGTAGCTAAACTAAACTAAAAAAAACGCATCTTTTTTATGTGGAGAAGATAAACTCTGATTGAGCTAGCTTAACTTTATGGGGGAGAGAGAAAGAGAGAGAGAGATTCTTGTATTAAAAAAAGAAATAAAAGATAAAATAAGGTAAATATGATTTGATCGGACGGTGAGGGCGTGGGAGATTGAGAGAGTGATGAGAGAATCTTGACCGTTGAAACTAAACGTGCATCTGTCTTTTTCGTCATCTGTTTCACTGTTTTGTATTCAGAAGACCGTCTCAAGTACAATTATTAATCATTTTGTGTATTATTATGAACATAAATTCAACGATATTTACATAATAATTGATCATCCCCGAAAAAGGGCCAATAGAACTACCGGACTGTCCATTAATCATCAGAATAGTCTGTATTTTTTCTGGGATTATCTCGATTAATGTGTTCAAAATATACTCTCTACATTTTTTTTAATAGTACACTATCCAAATTTTGCACATTTATCTCTCTATCTATCTATATTATATATCTATATTATATTATAATAGACAAAATATTAAAAGTTTGATAGTCGGTCGGTTGGTACGTACTGAAATTACCTTAATTATCATTATTTAATTATTCTAACTCTAATTATTGGGTCGATGAATTCTAATATAATTGATATTAAAATCAACTTCCTATATTTTATATCGTATTCTATATCATTATAATTTATATTAAATTCAACTTATGCTACCAATTTATATTTTAATTCATATCGAGTTCTATATTATTCTAATTTGTTATTTCGGACTAAATTAAATTTAAGTAACTAAATATAAATATTAAGATTTAGTTGATATATCATGTGAATCGAGTTAAGATATAATAATAATACTATCAATTCTCCTAAAAAACTTATACTAATGAACTTGGATAAATAAAATAATATATTTTATTTGTTCAGGATAAAAAATACATTATAGAATTGATTCACACTACAACATAACTAAAATAAAAATATAATTCGACCAACAAAAATAAAATCATATATCCTAAATATTCAGTCTAAAACAAAATTATCTCATTGATCCATACTTATAAAAAATTAAATTAAACTAAAAGTAATTAGTTTGATTTGGTCTGTGTATTGAGCATCGGGCTAAAGTAAAATAATGTAAACCACTGATCCGAGATAAATCAAATTAATATTAGACTAAGTATAATTCGTATCCTATTGATGTGAACTAAAAAATCAAATTTTAATTAAAACATATTTTTTTTTAAATAGACATAGAACTATCAATAAAACTATATCGTTCAATTAGTAATATTGTCTTTCTCAAATATCTTTTATAAAATTATAGTTAATCGATTAAGTAATCACCATGTTAAAATAATATTTTTAAGGTCCCAACATAATGAGGACATTATATTTTTACCCTCAATAAAATAATAATTTCGTTATAATAATATTTCCCTCCTTACTAATGATATCACTTTAAATAAGTTTAAATGTTGAACATATACGTCTACTAATATAATTATTATAAAGTCATATCATTTAAAGTTTTAAATGAACAAAATTAATAATTGAATTCAAGATTTTTAAAAAAATTATATAATATTAAAAAAAGTGTATGCGATCCATGCATCGCACGGGTTTTAAGCAAAAGTTTGGTAACTAATTTTAGTTAAAAATATGGGAAAAAGTATTTTGTATATGTCAGCCTCTTTCAAAGTTTTATGTCCCAAGTTTTATTAGTCTTGAGAGTTTCATGTTAGAGAAGGTCTCAGTATTGCAGTGTATTAAATTTTGTTCATATCATAAACTTAGTGTGTAATATGCACTCTATACGCGTCACACACTAGGCTTATATTTATGTTTTAATCAAAACTTGAATGTTTCAAGAGTTTCAAACTAGAGACAGTACTTTAGATTATCAAGTTTGTCAAACTTTCAGCTGTGAAAACATGGTTTTACACTTTTATTAGACTCTGCACTTTTTTGGTATATATTTATGTGAAATTATCAATAGTACTCCTCTACGGGTTTCACATGCTCTATATTCTACAGTATTCTATGTACCTTTTTGTTGTGGATATGTTGTGAACTTGATGATTTCATTAACAAAACACCTTGGTAGATTTTACTTAGTGAAAAATGTAGCACTCGACGGATAAGGATTATAGTCCCGACGGATGACTCAATAGTCCCAACGGATGATGATTTATTATCCATCGAGTGAGTAGCTTGTGTAACAATAAGTCTGTAGCACATTTCCGCATACACATTGTTTAGATTCTGTAGTAGTACTCAAGTCATGTTGACTTTAAACTAGATATGTAGAATAGGTTGATTAATTGTACATAGATGATGTCTTATAATTCTGCATAAATGAAATAAAGTCAAGTGCCAGATAGCTACCCGACGGATAAAGAACAATGTCACTCGACGGATGATTAATAAGGCAACCCGACGAATGATCGTGAACCCGACGGATAAAGAATTCAAACATCTGTTGATAATGACAACACAGTCACATGCATCGAGTGTATGCAAATAGAATGTGGAAGCCTATTCAACTGGGTTTTAGAGAACAAAGAAGCATTGCCATTTTCATGCTATTATGAAGATATTCAAAGATGCTGGAATAGAGAATGAAGTAGCACAGTATTAGACTTGATAGTTTTTGTTTTATTATCTTGTCTTATTACTTTGTAATCTTGGTGTTATATAAACCAAGAAGTAGCAAATAGAACAACAAGCAGCTGAGCAAGATTATTATTCTCAGAGAAATATTTGTAAGCTGTATTCTTAGCATTTCTCTGTAAACTTAGTTGTTCAAATTTGTAAGCAGCTGTGAGCTGATTGCTACACAGAGTTCTCTTGATATAATATATATCTCTGGTGGATACAGTCAAATCCACCAGAAAATTTTTAAAGACTTGTGTTTTTAATTACTTGTGTATTGATTCATTCCAAGTTATTATTCCGCAGTTTGCAAATCAATTCACACAGTTATATATTATTAAGATAGAACATTTTATATCTTTGTGAAAAAGTTTCAAGAATTCCATTCAACCCCCCTTCTGTAATTCTTGTTGCATTGTTAGGGACTAACAATTGGTATCAGAGCAAACTCTTGATAAACAAAGAGTTTAAAGATCACAACAAAACAACAAGATGAACAAGAAGGATGTTGGAGTCAAGATTCCTTTTCTGGACAAAGACAATTACCATCACTGGAAGGTAAAGATGCATCTTCATTTACTTTCTCAAGATGAGGCCTATGTGGATTGCATAGAAAGAGGCCATCATGTACTAATGAGAGTTGCAACTGGAAATGAGCCATCGGTCCCCAAGCCAAGGCATGAATGGTCTGATCCTGATATTGAACAAGTCAGGAAAGATAAGAAGGCCATGAATATCATGTTCAATGGAGTTGATGGTGACATGTTTGACAACATCATCGATTGCAAAACTGTCAAGGAAGTTTGGGATACTATACAGATTATCTGTGATGGCACTGAGCAAGTAAGGGAAAATAAGATGCAGCTACTTATTCAGCAATATGAGCATTTTCATAGTGAAGAAAGTGAGTCTCTCACTGACATCTTTAGTAGGTTTCAAAAACTACTAAATGCTCTGAAGTTGCATGGAAGGGTTTATCAGATAAAAGACTCCAATCTTAAGTTCCTTAGATCTCTTCTAAAGGAATGGAAATCTATGACAGTCTCATTGAGAAACTCTCAAGATTACAAGGAGTTTACTTTGGAGAGACTGTATGGCATCCTGAAAACTTATGAGCTTGAAATAGAGCAAGATGAGAGGATGGAGAGAGGAAAGAAGAAAGGAGGATCCATTGTACTAGTTGCTGAGTTAGAGAAAGAGAAGGAGATGAAGATGGAAGCTGTTGAATCAACTTCAAAGATGAAGATGGATCAGTTTTCAAGAATTTTGTTCCAGGAGAATCCAGTCAAGTGAAGAAGGAGAAAAAGGCTAATATTGGTCATATGACTGTCAAGCAATTGAGTGACAGACTGGAAAAGATTGGGGTTAAAACAGAGGCTAAAAAGAAAAACAATAGAAATGGTAAAGTAGGAATTAACAAGCACAACAACTACACACCTGATAAATATGCTCCTAGAAAAATATGTGTCAAGTGTGGTAGTGTAATCATTTGTCTGTTAATTGCAAAACTGTCATGCCTACTTCCACATCTGTGCCACCTCATTTTCCCAACATTAATGCCATGCCCTCTATGCCTATGAATGCTATGTCTACACTGAATATGAATGCACAGTTTGCTAATATGCCATTTGCACCTAATCCTTATTATGTTGCATTTAGTATGCCACAAATGCCATTTAGCATGCCTTACTGGAATAACATGTTTACAAATAGCATACCATTTCCTGTTAATCAAAATATGCATGATAATTCTGTTGTAATGAATGGTTTCAAAGGTTCAACTCAAATGACTAAGGATGAATCTGATATCCCTAAGTCAAATGAGATAAAGCCTAAGAAATAGAAAAAGAAAGCTAACAAGGCAGGACCCAAGGAAACTTGGGTACCAAAATCAACTTGATTTGATTTTGATGTGTGCAAGGAAATAGAAAGAATCTATGGTACTTGGATAGTGGTTGCTCAAGACACATGACTGGTGATTCTACCCTGCTCAGAGAGTTTAAGGAGAGAGCTGACCCAAGTATTACTTTTGAAGATGACAACAAGGGTTATACTGTGAGATATGGCTTGATTTCAAAAGACAATGTCATAATTGAAGAGGTTGCCTTAGTGGATGGTCTCAAGCACAATTTGTTGAGTATCAACCAGCTTTGTGATAAAGGCAATTCAGTAACCTTCAACTCAGAAGCCTATGTTGTGACTAACAAGAGGAGCAACAAAGTGGTTCTCACTGGTGTGAGAAAAGGAAATGTGTACCTAGCTAACTTCAACTCATCAAATGCAGAATCTATTACTTGTCTTCTCAGCAAAGCAAGTCAGGATGAAAGTTGGTTATGGCACAAGAAGCTATCCCATCTAAACTTCAAGACCATGAATGAATTAGTAAAGAAAGAACTGGTTAGAGGCATTCCTCAAGTGGAGTTTTCTAAGGATGGATTGTGTGAAACCTGCCAAAAAGGAAAGCAGATCAAAGCATCATTCAGAAAGAAGCTTGATTCAACAATTGAAGAACCTTTGCAATTGCTACACATGGATTTGTTTGGACCAGTCAATGTGTTGTCCATCTCAAGGAAAAGATTGTGCCTAGTAATTGTAGATAATTTCTCAAAGTTCTCTTGGACATATTTCCTAAAGTCTAAAGATGAGGCTAGTGAAATCATCATCAATCATATAAGGCAAGTCAATAATTATCCTGATTTCAAAGTTAGAAGAATCAGGAGTGACAATGGAACTGAGTTCAAGAATTCTGTCATGAGAGCATTTTGTGAAAAATATGGAATTTTTCATGAGTTTTCAGCAACAAAACTCCACAACAAAATGGAGTGGTAGAAAGGAAGAACATATCACTTATTGAAGCTGCCAGGACAATGCTTGAAGAATCTAAATTACCAACATATTTATGGGCTGAAGCTGTAAATAATGCATGCTACACTCAGAATATTTCTCTGATTAATCAAGCAAAATGCATGACTCCCGATCAATTGTTCAAGAACAAGAAGCCAACTCTAAACTTTCTTCATGTCTTTGGCTGCAAATGTTATATCTTGAGAAATCAAACTGATCAGAATGGGAAGTTTGATGCTAAAGCAGATGGAGAAATTTTTGTTGGATATGATGTTGGTAAAGCATACAGAGTCTACAATCTAAGAACCAACATTGTTGTGGAATCAATACATGTTGTGTTTAATGATAAAAAGATTGAAGGACTGCAAGATGGAGATAACCATGAGAGCCTCAAATTTGACAATGTGGAGATGGTTAGTGATGACAGTGATGATGAAAATGATCAAGAAACAGTATTAAAGAATAATGCATAAAAATCTACTACCAATGAAGCACAAAATTCAACATATGTCGAGTTGCATAATGCTTCATCCGTCGGGAGACAATCTGTCCTATCCGTCGAGAGACAACCAGCCTCATCCGTCGGTACTCAAAATTCACCATCTGTCGGGTCATCAAAAGAAGCTGGGAGTCAGAATAGATCACCTACAGAAAGCTCTCCTTTCTCAAATCAAAGATCCATTAACTTAGGGGGAGTTTCAAATAATCAAACCTCAATCACACATCAAGACAACAATGAGGCCTCTTCATCTAGAGTTAATCTACCTCAACAAAGGAAATGGACAAAGGATCACCCCTTTGAGCTCATCATTGGTGATATATCTTCTAGAGTTCAAACAAGGAGAGCAACTCAAGAAGAATGTTTATATAGCAGCTTTCTTTCTAAGGAAAAACCTAAGAAGATAGAGGAAGCTTTGTTAAATCCTGATTGGATTTTAGCTATGCAGGAAGAGCTAAACCAATTTGAGAGCAATAAAGTGTGGAAGCTGGTGCCCAAGCCTAAATGAAAGAATCCAATAGACACCAAATGGGTATTCAGAAACAAGATGGATGAAAATGACATAATAGTCAGGAACAAAGCTAGATTGGTTGCTAAGGGCTATTGTCAACAAGAAGGAATAAATTTTGATGAAACATTTGCTCCCATTGCAAGACTTGAAGCCATCAGAATCTTCTTAGCCTATGCAGCCCATGCCAATTTCAAAGTCTATCAAATGGATGTCAAAATTGTCTTTCTGAATGGAGATTTGGAGGAGGAAGTCTATGTCAGTCAGCCTCTTGGTTTTGAAGATCCAAATTTTCTAGAATATGTTTACTATCTTTTGAAAACACTTTATGGACTGAAGCAAGCACCTAGAGCCTGGTATGACACTTTGTCAAAGTTTCTTTTAGAGAATCACTTCACTAGAGGTACTGTAGACAAAACTCTTTTCTTTAGAAATGTTAATGGCTCTAGTATACTTGTTCAAATTTATGTAGATTACATTATTTTTGGCTCTACAGATGAAAAACTTTTCAAAAAGTTTGCCAAATTGATGCAAAGTAAGTATGAAATGAGTATGATGGGAGAACTAACTTACTTTCTTGGTTTGCAAGTTAAGCAAGTTAGTGATGGAATATTCATTAGTCAAACTAAATATATTTATGATCTTTTAAAGAAGTTTGATCTAATGGATTGCACATATGCAAAAACTCCCATGGCCACTGCAACTAAGCTTGAATTAAACACTACTGAAAAGTCTGTGGATATTTCAAGTTATAGGGGCATGGTTGGCTCACTTCTGTACTAAACAGCTAGTAGGCTAGATATAATGTTTGCTACATGTTTATGTGCTAGATTTCAGGCTGATCCTAGAGAATCTCACTTAGTAGCTATTAAGAGAATTTTTATATATCTCAAGGGAACACCAAAACTTGGCATTTGGTACCCTAGAGATTCTAGTTTTGATCTAACTGGTTATTCAGATGCAAATTATGCAGGTTGTAGAATTGATAGAAAAAGTACAACAAGAAACTATCAATTTCTAGGAAACAAGCTTGTGTCCTGGTTCAGTAAAAAGCAAAATTCAGTTTCTACTTCTACAGCTGAAGCTGAATATATTGTTGCTGGCAGTTGCTGTGCACAGATTTTGTGGATGAAGAACCAATTACTAGACTATGGTCTGCAAGTGGAAAGAATTTCCATTTTCTGTGATAACACAAGTGCAATTGCCATCACTGAAAATCCAGTATAGCATTCAAGAACAAAGTACATAGACATCAAGTACCACTTCATAAGGGAACATGTAATGAATGGTACTGTGGAACTATATTTTGTTCCAAGTGAAAAGCAGCTTGCAGATATATTTATCAAGCCACTGGATGAATCCACCTTTTCAAGGTTGGTAAGTGAGTTAGGTATGCTAAATTACTCTTAAATCTTTTCAGATAATTTTCAAGTTGTAATGCAACCAGAAATTTAATTGATTTTCCAGTGTTGGATGAAATTTTGGCTAAGTCAAAATTTACATCTCAACGGATGATCGTTATCTATCGAGTTTGATCATCCGTCGGTATACATTTTTTATTAATAAAATCAATTATTTTTCTGGAATATTTTATGACTCGGCGGATGAGGATAAATCAGTTATCCGTCGAATTGTCTGAATCTTAGCCTTTAATTCTCTGAACATTATCCATCGAGTATACTTGCAGTTTATAAGTATAACACGACGGATAATTGAAGGAATTTTTACAGTTTATTTTTAAATGGCTATTTTGGGCAATTCTTATTGGTTACTTTATTTTACTTTATTATTTTTGATATTTATTTTTTGAGACAGTATAAAAGCATAATTCATTTTCATTGTTTTTCTTTTATCATTCTCAAATCATCTGCTCTAAATTTTCTCTTTCTCTAAAGCTACTACCATCTCTATCTCTGCAATTTCCACTCTCTAACAATGGCACCGGTAGTCAAGATCATATCACAGACCGAATACATCTATGAGAAAAACAACTTCACGGCTCTAGTAAACAAGGGGATTCAACATTCAAGTGACTACCACAAAATGATGGATTTTGTGAAGAACTACAAACTCAGCTATGGAATGCTAGAATCACCCACCATCTTTTGTGAGGTTGTTGAAGAGATGTGGACGACTGCTACATACAACTCTACTGATAAGACCATCACACTCGCTATTAAAGGTAAGGAATTCTGTATCAATAGTGATGTTATTAAAGCATGTTTCAAAATTTCTGATAATACTATGACCTCACCACACACAGATACTAATATTGTTAATATGCTTAATTCCATGAAGTATGCACTCTCTACTTATAAGTTAAGTGATATTATGAGGTTGGGTCTTAGGAAAGAATGGAGTTTCATGTGTGATGTAGTTACCAAGGTCTTTTCTGGTAAAATCAGTAATTTTGATTCTGTCAATAATTATATGCTTAACATGCTAGTTATAGATAAGTTATTTAATTTTAGTGATCTTGTTTTGTTTGAGTTGGGGTTTAAATTAGGGGAGTTAAACAAGAGGGGTAAAAATGTTTATTATGCTAGATTTTTTATGATGCTAGCTAACCACCTCTCTGAGGAAATTGTGCTTAAGAATCCAAACAACAAATTAGATTGTTGGGTTCAAGAGAGAAGAATTATTGTAAATTTAAACAGGGCAAACCATCACAAGGAGGTGCCACTCTTCTATTTCCCTGTAATGGAAGCACCTTAGGTAAGTGAGGTAAGTTCATCTGTCCCTACTCTTCCAACCTCACAGATTTCTTTGAATTATAGTGTAGCTATGGAAACTGTGTCAATGACTCAACAGTTGCCTACCCAAGCTACTAAACTATCAAAAATTTCAAAATCCAAATCAAAGAAAGCCCCCTTGTGGTACCTCTCAAAAGATGCCAGTTGTAAAAATCCACCAAACCCAAAGAGGGGAGTGTGAAGGTGGGTAAGGTAGGTGAGGGACCGGGTGAATATAAAAGAAACCCTAAGGATAAGGTTGGAGAGGTGAGTGTTTCCCAGCCTAGCCACACTGCAGTTTTTAAATAAACTGTAGTGCTTAAAAAGGACAAAAGCTCATTTCTAGCTGCATCCTCCCAAAAGGATGTGGCTATTGAACACAGCTCTCAACCAAGAGCACATGCCAAAAGGGTAAGGGATAATAGCTCACCCCAAACTTATGCCAGAAAGAAGAAATCAAAAACCTTTGGGGATGCACAGGGACAGGGTTCACACACTGTGCAAACTGGTGCAAAAGACACAGTCACTGCACCTTCTCAAAGTCAGCTTGATGTGGCTCCAATAATTGTGGAGTCACATCCAAAATCTTTAGTTATAGAAGCACCCCAAACACCAAATTCTCCCACAAACTCTCTGGATGTGGATATGATCAACACATCAATTCCTGATTCCCCTTCTTTAACTCTATTGGGGAAGCCAAAATCTAGTGCAAGTGTGCATCATCTTTTGGATAATTTATTGGCTCACTTGCCAATTCTTTCAGGAACTGTTTAGACATCTGTGCCAAAATTTGCATCCATCTGCACAGAGTCCACAATAGTTTCCACTCCTAACTCATTTATTCCTACTCTCTCGATGGATATTGTTCATCCGTCGAGTAGTGATTGTATCCCGATGGATAAGCTTAACAGTAGTTATCTATCGGATAGTCAAACTGCTAACACGACAGATATCCCTCATCCGTCGAGTGTCTCTGCATAGCTTAATATTTCATCAATTATCTCAAGTGCAGAAGACTTAGTGGTAGTACAGTCACTCTTAGGATTGAGGGAAGAGAGTGTTATGAGTGAGAGTCTGGGTTTCTTCCAGGAAAAAAGAGAGGAAAAGAGTGAAAATAAGCAATCCAGTTCTTCAGGATTGGCAAAAGAGAGTGAGAGGAGTCTCACCTTAGATGGTGAAGTTGAGGGTGTGAGGGTGGGGAGCCAAGGTGAGACCTTGATGCAACAAAAGAGAGAACACGAGAGAAATGCAGGTACAAGAGCTATAAGGATGGATGTCATTGCAAGTGAGTTAATGGATGTCCGTGATGCAGACAGGGAGGGACTATCTCAGCAACCTCAAGCTGTTATAGATTCCACCTCCCTAGATGCTGAGACATTTACTCACCCTGTTCCAGCTTATCAACTTCTAGCTGAACAGGGCAATAACAATACAGAAAAGATGCTCAACTTGGTGTACACCACATAGTCAATGCTAAGGGCTAAGGATGCCATCACGGCTTTGTCCTCTACAGCTGGTGATGTTGATTATGAGACTGGTGGTTCAGCAGATTTCTTTGGAGATGAAGGTGGAGATAGTGAAGAAGAGCCATTGGACAAAGGGGGAGAAGTAGGTTCTAGCTCAAGATCAGGCATGCCATCATGGGCATTTTCAAAGCATTGTGATGATCACTACTTCAAGACAACCCTGATTCAACTCATAAATCAGACAAATTCTGCTCTTCAAACCACCACAAATGCCAACACCAAGAAGCTCATTCAAGCACATCTTGCTTCTCTGCAACTACAACAAATTCAAGGCTTCCAACATGCTAGAGATGTCAACACCATCAAAGGAGATATTGATGAGATGAAGAAGGCTATTTCTGACAAAATGGATTTAAGCTTCCAGAAGCTACAATGCTAGATATTAAGAGACAGCTCAGGAAAAATTCTGATCTTGCCACAAAGATAGATGCCTTGGATACAAGGATGACAGTTATAGAAGCATCTCTTACATCAATTCATCTACATCAAGCTCAACAGACAAACTTGATGATAACAAAAAGGGGGAGAAAGGACCAAGTGAGGGGGAGAAATAACTTAACATTCAAATCAGTAAAGTAATTGTGCCTACAATTGCTTTCACCAAGCCACCAGTTACAGACAGCATTGATATGATAAATGAAGCATCAGCCAATATAAGAGCAGCTGAAAAGAAACAGTTGAGTCCAATCAACTGGGAGAAAATTGATGAGGACATTCAGAAGAAGTTTGGGCTAGTAAAGAAGCCAGAAAAGTCAGCCATTCATCACTCTCAAGTCAGGCAAATCTCTGTGAATGAAATGAGCATGAACTATCTGGAAAGGGGACAACCATCCTGCATCAAATCTCCAAAGGCTGAAATAATTCTGAAGCCAAGGGTGAACTATCCAAAATCATCATTAAAGAACCCTTTGGATACAGTGTATGAGACACCTAAGCCTGATGAGAAGAAATTGTTGTCAAGGTCAATTGCCTTCTACAAGGATCCAGCTGATTCAGCCTTAAAAAGGAGAATTGCTAAAGTTTTCAGGAATGGGAAAGAAATTTGTGTGGTGGCTGGACATCCTCAATTTGCTCAAGCAAAGAGAGAAGAAAAGGCAAGATTGAAGCAAGAAAAGAAGAAAGCTGCTCTAGATGCTAAAAAGGCTAAACAAAAGAAAGAGCAAGCTGCTTTCTTGGCCAGGCTACAAGCTGTGAAACCAACACAACAAATTCCTGCTCAGCCATCTGAAATCACTGAATTCTCAAGATCCAAAGAAGCAAGTTGAACCACAACAGAAGAAACCTCAAAGATACAAGGAATTGGCCAAAAGAACCAAAAGGAAATTGGAATTTGTTGATAAGGAATTGGAGGATCAGTTTTCCAAGGAATCCACTCCAACTAGAACTCAAGCATCAAAACCCTCTGTGGTATTTGAAGACATTAAAGTGGTGGATCCTTACCGGAACATTCATGGTGAACCTATTATGCCTAAGGATGAACCAATAGACTGGGAAAGTCTACCAATTCCTGACTTTAATTTGCCAGTCCTTAGCAAGCCAAAAAGAACAAAGTCAAGAGCAGTCAAGAAAGTGAAGTTGTCACCTCTCAAATCCAAATCTCTAACTAATGCACAATCCAAAGTCAACAAGGGATATTACATGTACTTGTGTGACATCAAGGAATTCTCTGATCTAAATCTCTATCTAGATGAACTAGAAGAAGTGAGAGGGATTGATGCCTACAGGAATCTACCTGAAAGGTTAGTTTTCAAGTACAAGGGAGGAAAGGAGATTCAATGGCCACTTCACAGGATCCTTCAAGAAAGCCAATATGTGCTGATAAAAGTTTATTCATCTTTCAAGAAGAACTTTGGGTTCAATGTAACTGCAAGAAGACTGGTTCTAAAGAAGATTGAAGAACTGAGGAGTATTAGAGCTAAAGATGCACTCCCAAAGACTCTAACTATTCCTTACACAGGAAGTAGAGTGCATCTAAGGCCCTACTGGCTAATGGAGTTCATGGATGATAAATGAGTGAAAAGATTTTTCAGATTAGAAGATCAATTGAGCATCCCTAGCAATGAGACTCTTTTGGAAATGCAAGAAAAGCTAAATCTCTCAGAATCTGATGAACTGGAATTCCACAGACAGCTCCAAAATCAGATAGAAGAAAATAACAGAAAGCTTGGAAAGAGATCCAGATCTTCAAGGAAATAGACTAATCTACTCAGGCTAGAGGAGCACCTTGAAAATGACTGTGAGCAAATCTTTGTACATTTTTTTAATTGAAGCACTTTACAGTTTTATCTACTTACTTTCAAAGTTGTATTTTTAGGGTGTTTTGTTATCATCAAGTTTCTCTTAATTTATGGCTACAATTCCAGTAGACATAAATTGGGGGAGATTGTTGTGGATATGTTGTGAACTTGATGATTTCATTAATAAAACACCTTGGTAGATTTTACTTAGTGAAAAATGTAGCACTCGACGGATAAGGATTATAGTCCTGACGGATGACTCAATATAGTCCCGACGGATGAGGATTTATTATCCATCGAGTGAGTAGCTTGTGTAACAATAAGTCTATAGCACATTTCTGCATACACATTGTTTAGATTCTGTAGTAGTACTCAAGTCATGTTGACTTTAACTAGATTAGCAGAATAGGTTTATTAATTATACATAAATGATGTCTTGTAATTCTGCATAAATGAAATAAAGCCAAGTGCCAGATAGCTACCCGACGGATAAACAACAATGCCACTCGACGGATGATCAACAAGGCAACCCGACGAATGATCATGAACCCGACGAATAAAGAATTCAAACATCTGTTGACAGTGACAACACAGTCACATGCGTCGAGTGTATGCAAATGGAATGTGGAAGCCTATTCAATTAGGTTTTAGACAACAAAGAAGCATTGCCATTTCCATGCTATTATGAAGATATTCAAAGATGCTGGAATAGAGTAATGAAGTAGCACAGTATTAGACTTGATAGTTTTTGTTTTATTATCTTGTCTTATTACTTTGTAATCTTGGTGTTATATAAACCAAGAAGTAGCAAATAGAACAACAAGCAGCCGAGCAAGATTATTATTCTCAGAGAAACATTTGTAAGCTGTATTCTTAGTATTTCTCTGTAAATTTAGTTGTTCAAATTTATAAGCAGTTGTGAGCTAATTGCTACACAGAGTTCTCTTGATATAATATATATCTCTGGTGGATATAGTCAAATCTACCAGAAAGTTTTTAAAGACTTGTGTTTTTAATTACTTGTGTATTGATTCATTTCAAGTTATTATTCCGCAGTTTGCAAATCAATTCACATAGTTATATATTATTAAGATAGAACATTTTATATCTTTTTGAAAATTTTCAAGAATTCCATTCAACCCCCCTTCTGTAATTCTTGTTGCATTGTTATTGGCTAACACTTTTTATATATGAGTACATCTTAAGATGCTTATAGTGACTCTTTCAAGTCTGCAAGGCAGAGAGTAACATTTGTTAAACTCTAGCACTATTGCTTTCTCTTTTGCATGTTAGGATCCGAGTGAAAAATTATTCTTATATTTTGCATCTGCTCTAATGGGAAACTTTCAGTAAATACTATACAGATTTTTAGATTAATTGTTGCACACTTGGTGAACATTAAAAATTAAAAATACTGATGTTGTCCAATAAAAATACCCAACAAGTTCTAATTTTTGTCTATTTATAGATTTTGTAGTCCGGTATATTAATCTTTTATATAGTATTTTGCTTAAAAAAATTATAGTTGGATTTTAAACTTTAGTAAGTACTCTTCATAATTATAAGTTTTACATTCTTTTAAATGAATAAACTATTTCAATATATGTTTTTTCTTTAACTTTACCATTCTAACAAAAATTTCGTGACATATTTTTATAAATATAACAAAATTATAATTTTACTAAATTTAACACTAACGGATACCATTTTAACTTTAACAAATATTTATGTTACTACCATGATCATTCTCATATTTTCGTCCCAACAAAAATTGTTAGGCGCCCGTGTGCGGAGTAGGCCTATCAATGGAGCAAAAGCCCGATCTGACCCGATTCGATTAAGGACCATTTTAGCGAATATGGATCGACCTATTAAAAATTCGATCTGGGATTCGATCCGACAAGAAAAATTCGATTATAAATGGAGCGGGTATGGATTTATGCCAATCTGATTTGTTAATAACTCAATCCGGTTTATATATAAAGGGGGGCACTCTAATAAAAACCAATTTTAGAATAAAAACTAGAAACAAAATATTTTTTTTAAAATTATTTTGAAATATAACACATATGTTATGCAAATCGATCGTTGAAAAATGGAGAAAAATACAGTGACATCGGATTTTTAAAAATAAATATCGTTTGACGAGAAAAATCAAATTTAAAATGAAGGGGAAAAACTGAGATTGGGTGTGGGAGGGTGGAGATTAGTTGGGTGTGGTGCATTAAGAGGAGGCCATTAGATTGGATTGATCTAATGACTTAGAGCAACTCCAACAGCTTAACTATTTGGAGTCTTAAAATCAAATATAAGGAACATGGAGAAAAAAACTACTTCAACAGTATCCCAGTGATTCCTTGAATCACCAAGATCCACTAAGATCTTCTTCCCATTCCTTATCTTTAGCTAGCCTCTCTCCTCTTCTAACTTTTATTTTATAATATATATTTGAAAAAACACTTCCTCTTTCTTTACTATATGTAATAATGTTACTTTTTAATGATTAAATGTAATAACCCCAAAATTTTTGAACTTTTAATAACCCTTATGAATAGTGTTTTGCTGATTATACTGAATAAGAAAACTTTCCATGCCACACGATGTAGGGGTTCTTCTATTGTTATTCTGAGATCTTATTAGTAATTTAAATGGGATATAAGTGTATGTAAAGATCGTCAGAATCCAAATTCGAACACTTTGATTTTTCCCGAAATCCACCAGATACCGAAAGAATTGAGTATAAGGGAACAAGATAAAAAGGATTTAAATTCAAGGATTATAAGAGAGGATCATAAAAGGAATATAATGTATTGAGAAAGGTTAAGGAAACCCAAGTAATGAGATCCCGGGTATGATCCCTCAAACGATAAACGAGAACGAAAGTTAAGCGAACCGTATAACAGATCAGCGGTCATTAGCCAAGTAATTAGAAGCTAATCAAAGAGGTTGGTGAGGATGATGTCATCAAACCAATAAGAAGAGGACAAGCATGGGAAGATGACATAAGATTGATGACCTAAGCATGACCAAAAAGGAAGGAAATGTGGTTGATTATTAAGCACACAATTTTACATGGTTAAAAGGGTAATTAAACAAAACAAAAACCTAGCAACCAAGAAAAACAAATCACAAACACAAAAACACATCTTGACTTCATTTCAAGCAACAAAGCTCTCGGCTTTTCTTCTTTTTCAAAGAGGAAAATTTCAAAATCCAAGATCCAACCATTGTTAAATTGCAAGGTAATTATCCAAGGTTCCTTATGATTAGTTATGGCTATCCTAGGAGTTTAAGCTCCAAATTCCTTCACAATCTCTTTCAATAAATCATTTAAGAAGAGAGTGAATAGTATTTTCAAGAAATTTAAATTGTTTGATCTTGTGTTTTTGGTTAGATTAAGCTTTGGTAAGGACTTTCAAGGCTGATTCCAAGCTCCTTAGTTACTCTCACTCACCAAGGAAGGTATAATCTCTTAACCTAGCATTGTTATTGGATATTAAGAGCTTATTATGAGTAGGATAGTTCATAAGAAGCATGGTGATTGAATATGTAGAGATTAGTTGGTTTTGTGATATTTTTGGAGTTGTAAATCTTGGTTATTAGTTAATGAACTTAAGAATAGTTTTAGTTCATGTTTGAGATTAATATAAATTGGAAAACTTGAGGTGTTGGGGCTGTTGTAGTGATGTATGGATGGAGTTTGGTTGTATGGTTGAATTGTGGTTGGTTTGTGGTTGATTTGGAGTAGAATAAAAATTGGTAATCGCGTAAACATAGCCGTCGTAATGTCCGATTTACTTTAGACTGTTTTTGTTCTTAACATCGGGACCCGAGAACTCACTGTTAGGTTTTTACCACTGCCATGATTAGATAGTTCATGTTACGAGCTTCGTTTTGATATGTGGTTCGTTTGAATCTGATGTACGGTTTAGGAGAAACGACCGTTTTATGTAACGGCATTTCGCGAACGAACCATTACCCCTCGCCTTACTTTGAAATATTGGTTAAAGACGTTAAATGACTAATTGGAGTATGAAACATTTATGTAAAGTGTATTAGTCAGTTGGTAAGGCACTCGCGAAAGAATCGCCTTAAAACTCTTAATGGTTAATTTATTAAAAATGGTGGAGCCAAGGGTACTCGAGCGACTTAAGAGAATCATTAAGCGCAAAGCGAGCGTTAAAGTCTAATTGGTTAAATTATAGATTCTTAAGCGACTTTGGTTTAATTCCAACTTATATGTGGTTTATAGGTTACCAGACTCATCCCAGGACTTTTACCACCCCCAGTCGCTCAGGCAAGTTTTCTACCCGTTATACTGTTGTTGTGATGTATACATATGTATATGCATTATCTTGTGATAGATGCATGATGGTTAATTAGCAAATCTTGCGATATATTGGAGCATGTGATATGGTATATATGCATGTCTGTTTCGTAATCTTGATATATATCTGTTGATTCAAATGCTTATAGTTGCATAATACCTATGCTAGAGATAAACAGTAGTTGCGTATACCCTTAGTATAGGGGACCCAAAGGTGAACATTTTTCTAAACCGGGAGTCGATGTTCCCGAGTATAATATATATATATATATATATATTGTTATAGTTTTCAAAACTATTAATCGAATAAGGTTTATTCGATAACTTTATTTTATTTATTTAATGAATATTATTTTGAATATTCATTTGAGGACTTAAGACTCCGTTTATTTTATTTAATAAATATTATTTTGAATATTCATTTGAGGACTTATGACTCCGCTTATTTTTTAAATAATATTCTTTATTTTATTAAAGAATAATATTTCGATAATCAAACTTATTTTCGATTATTCAAATAAAGACCGTACTTTCGTATAAGTATATCTTGGTTATTTATTATTCAATTCAAGTATGAGTTTTAAAACTTCTACTTCGATTATTTTTATAAGAATTATCCTTATGGGAATATTATTTAAATAATAATATTAAGATATTTTCTAATATATCGGGACTGATTTATTTCATTAAATCAGCATTATTCCAAACATTCTTAAAAATGTTTATGAGTCTTCAAAATGATTTTAAAAGTTAGAGCGGATCCCAAAACTCATTTTTATATTTAAGATCATCCTTTCAAAGGGGATTTAAATATTCGCTAAAAACCTGAGGGATCCGGCTCTGTGGTGTATTTTATATTCGCAATGAGGTTGCTGTTTTGGTAAATGAATTGATTACTTACCCAACGTTCGGGAAGTAAGTCCATCTATTGAGTCGGCATAAGCAACATGGGCTCAGTGGGCGTCCATGAAAGTGTAAGTGGCTCAGTGGGAGTCCATCATATGCGTAAGTGGCTGAGTGGCAGTCCAGCATAAGGTCCTATTGTGGCCAGGGTGATGACCAGTGGGGAATTCGTCCATCTACTAGTAGAAAATGTTACTTATTGGTATCTTTTCCTGATCAACAAGATATCAGGTTTATGCCAAGGTTTTCTCCTTTCCAAATTCATTGGATATTGCAACTCTGTTCATAATTTTCATAACAGAGGTTTTCAATGAGTGTATGAAATGTATATATATAGGTGTATATATATATCGGGACTTAATGAAGTATCTCGTAACTTCATTATTTATAATGATATTTCAAAGATTGAATATATCCAAGTCTTTTCTTGTAGTCTCATTTATGTGATGAACTTTTGAAATTAATTATAACTTGAATGGTGGTAGTTCAAGTAGTATTCAGAAAAGATATAAGTATATTGGAGTATCTTGTAACTTCATCTTTTCAACTTATATCCAGTTAATGATTATCTTATGCATGACAAAGATTTTCCGAAAAACGTTGAGACAAGGGTAGATATATGAGGTCACCTTGCAACGATATTTTTATACAGTTATAAACTGGAACTCTGTGGATGTTATACATGTCAGAGGATTTCAAATATTGTGAAAAGTATATATATGTATATATATATATACTGAATATTTTGCGACTTGGTCGCGTTAAGATATCAGCTTGGTTCATTTCTTCTTGACCAAGACTTTCATGAGTACTATGAGAATGCTCATATATTGTTAATTATTATACATATTATTTCGGTGGGCTTGTTGCTCACCCTTGCTTTCTTCTTTCATCACACAACAACAAATAGAAAAGATGAACAAGACCAAACTTCCAATTCGCAAGCGGTTAGGAAACGTTCCGCAATTTTCTAGAAGCGTTGATGCCGCTGTAGCTGAGGTAGAAATTACCAATAGGCTAGACTTTCAACTTCTGATGTACCAGACTTATGTATCTATATGAATTGTAATAATGGCAAAGAAATGTAAATTTATTCAGAAACCCTTTTAAGGTGTAACGGTTTATAATTGTGGAATAAAATGACTTGTGTTATTTTTGGTATTCATATCTGAGACTATAACTTGTGGTGTGTGTGTGTGTATATTGTGGGGTCACAGTACTCAGTAGTTGGTTGATTGTTAAGATTAAGTATTGATAAGGGAAATGGAACTCGTGACAACCCGAATCCCCGACCCCGGATTTGGGTGTGTTATTAAATATTGTATAAGGAATGAATATAGGGAATATTGTTAGAGTTGAGAATAGTTATTGATGTCTTAAGTTATTAAGATCCAATATTTTATATTAAATTTAAGGAATGAACTAAGAAGCTATTGGAGATGCTCTTAGATTAGTTTATAGTTTCTATTTTAATTTTAGTTTCTATTTGATCATTTCTCTCTCTCTCTCTCTCTCTCTCTCTCTCTCTCTCTCTCTCTATATATATATATATATATATATATATATATATATATATATATATATATATATATATATATATATATAGCAGATTCAGTGGGTAACTCTTCTAGTTGAGTAACTAAGTAACTCAATCCTGACCCTTGAATAATTGACAACCTGCCCAGATTAGATAGACGTGATAACATCACATTACACCTAAATACAACACACGTAACAAATAAAACTGTTACCCTAAAACTTCACATATACAGTTGATTTGTGATTTTTATATCATCTAATTTTAGTATTTGTATGTATGCTCTATAAATATTTTCAACATTTGATGTGTTTTTATAAGTTAATGCAATTTTCATAATTTTTTATTTTGAAATAATGTTAATTTTTCTATAAATTTTGTGATATTTAATTTTAGTTTATGTGTTCTGTAGTTGAATATTTTTGTAGGCATTTTGAGTTGTTTTTCTTTGTATTTTTTAAAATTTATCATGTACTATATTTTTTTAATCACACGTTTTTATGGTATGTATTTGGTACATTTTAATTTTATATGTTATGCAATTATGTTTCTATTTTTATTCATATGTTCTTCAACTATGTTCCTTTATTCTTTTTCATTTTTTATGTTCTAGATAATTAATGTATATTTTATGTGCTCGGTTATTAAGTTATGTGTTCTGTAATTTTAATTTTAATTTTATATGCTAGTAACTTGTTTCTATTTTTTATATGTTCTTTAAGTATGTTCCTTTTATCTTTTTTCTTTTTTTTATGTTCTATATAATTTAGGGATATTTTATGTGTTCTCTAATTATGTTCTGTAATTTATTGTGTTCTGTAACTATATTGTGTTCCTTAACTATGTTCTGTGTGTTCTGTAATTTATTATGATTAGTTTTTTATGTTAACTAATCTTTATTTTATGTATTCTGTATTTTTTTATATTCTATTTTTTGTGTTCTGTATCTTTTATTTTTTTTAATTCTTTGTGTTCTTTAAAATTTAATGTGGACTACAAATACTTATGTTAAGTTTTCAAGAATTTCTTATGTTCAATTATTTAGAATACTTTTTATGTATGTAAAACAATTTTTGAAAATCATGTTTTGTAAATTGAAAAAAAAACTGAAATATAAAAGACTATAATTTTCAGAACGTGGCAACGTGTGCACCTAAGTGGAATGAGAGTTACCTTTAATTTCAAGGAATAGAGGTTCAAGTTGGTCATCTAGTGATAGAGGATGGAGGAAGGTAATGGTTTATATATTGTATGTTCCTATCAGGACACACTATAATATTTGTTTGGTTAACTTATGTTTTCATGCAACAGGGGCCAATCTAGAGAATGCAATTGTGATTAGTGCAACATTACCACCGAAAAGTAAATAAAACAAAACAAGGATATAAGAAATAAAAAAATATATGATTGTATTGAAGTAAATGCTTATACAAATTATGAATATTTTTGCAGGTAATGGAGCTTCCAATCTCAAATGGTGCTCGAGAAATTAAACCTCAAAAGTGGGTAAAATGACAAGCCTAACAAGACCCGGGAGAAAAATTTTTAACAATAAAAGAGGAAGCACAGTGTGTGTAAGCGATGATGATTTTGAGATTACCCCACCAAGATGCTTGAAAAATGTAAACCCTGAAAATGATGTCATTCATATAATTCAAATTCAAAGTAGCGGTGCAAAATTTTCATCAGCCAAGCAAAAAGAAATAGATGGAAAAGCTTATAAATCATATTCACAGAGGAGGCATCCTACATTAAATTAGGTATAACTATTTTCCTTTATTTTATGATTGGTGACAAGTTTTTTTGTGAATTTTTATAGTAGATTTAAATACATTATCTAGTGATTTCATGTTTGTTATGGATAAAAAATAAGGTTATTATTTGCTGTATTTATTACTAAGATTCGGGAGCTCAAGGCCTTTAATGGCTGCTCTCGTGTTTCGTAGCTTAATTCTGCCTTTACGAGATGCCTACGTATCTCTGTGAATTAGAGAATCAAGCCAAAAAACGTAGTTCTGATCTGTGGGGTGAGGCCCCTTATATAGATGTTGGGAGTCCTTGAATTGGACTTGGTATAGGAGTCTTAATGGGCAAATCTCGTAATTAGAATGGACTTTGGAGTCCTAGATAGTAAAAAACTGATTCCTTATCCTTTTAGGTCCCCTTGAGGCTAATCTGTAAGGATTTATATCCTTATCGGGACTCTTCTCAATAGCTGATTTTTCCCTTACTAATTAATTACGAAATTAATTAATAATCAGGGTTTTTGGGCCTTCTTTGTTCCATCAGGCCTGATCTGGTCCATCAGGCCTGATCAGCATGTTAACCTCTCTGGTCTGAATGTCATACATCTTCTTATTGGGCCTAGCAGTCCACACCTTGTACAATTAATGCAGTATTCAATTATACTATCATAATTTATTTATCCCTATCATTTGCCCCCAACTTTTGGGAAACATTGATTAGGTTTCGCAAAAGTTAAGTCTATTCATTCCCTTACAGGGTTTCGTTTTTGCGTAAAGTGTGGAGCGACCTACACATTTACAATGAATTTTCCTTTTATTCAGAAATTATCTTAATTTCCAGGAATTTTTCCCTTATTTCCGGGATTTTTCCCTAATTTTCTGGATTTTTCCCTTAATTTCTGGATTTTCCCCTAATTTTCTGGGATTTTCCCCTAATTTTCTGGGTTTTTCCCTTAATTTCTGGATTTCCCCCTAATTTTCTGGGATTTATCCTTAATTTTCTGGGATTTTCCCCTAATTTTCTGGGTTTTTCCCTAATTTTCTGGATTTTTCCCTAATTTTCTGGGATTTATCCTTAATTTCTTGATTTTTCAGATTTCCAGCCCTTTTTCGACCAGGATCCTAGTCGAAATTTCGACCTGGATCCTAGTCGAAATAGGGGTCAGCCTTGCCATCCTGGTCGAAGGAATTCGACTAGGATCCACGACCTGGAATTCGACCAGGATCCTAGTCGAACTTTCGACCTGGATCTAGGTCGAAAACTCCCCCACTTTTTTTAGCTCCTGGTCTTGAGCCTATCGACTAGGATTTCGACCAGGATTCTAGTCGATATTTCGACCTGAATCCTGTTCGAAAATTCTTTGATTCTCTTGCTTCCTGGTCGAAAGATTTCGACTAAGATACACGACCTGGAATTCGACTAGGATCCTAGTCGAAATTTGACCTG
This sequence comes from Apium graveolens, assembly GCF_009905375.1. Taxonomy (NCBI): domain Eukaryota; kingdom Viridiplantae; phylum Streptophyta; class Magnoliopsida; order Apiales; family Apiaceae; genus Apium; species Apium graveolens. The sequence goes on from NC_133650.1 coordinate 299,112,757, forward strand.
GGTTTTTAATCCCCATTCTTGAAAGATGCTTGGTTTATTCGACCTCATTCCTGGTCGAGTTTCGACCTCAATTCAGTCCCGTTATTCCAGCTATTTTCGGGTGTCTGCTCGAAAGATTTCGGGTAGGATTCACGACCTGGATTTCGACCTGGATTCTGGTCTTTTTTACCCGTTATTTTCGGGTGTCTGCTCGAAAGATTTCGGGCAGGATTCACGACCTGGATTTCGACCTGGATTCTGGTCTTTTTTACCCGTTATTTTCGGGTGTCTGCTCGAAAGATTTCGGGCAGGATTCACGACCTGGATTTCGACCTGGATTCTGGTCTTCCACTAGCTTCTTCATTTAGCTTTAATTTAGGGTATTGTATTTTCCAAATCCTAATTGGATTTGGGCCTGGCCTTCTTTATTGGGCCTTATTAAATTTTACTGAGCCTCTTTTATTGGGCTTTTCCAAATCTTATTGGGCTTTTCCAAATCTTACTGGGCCTCTTTTATTGGGCTTTTCTAAATCTTACTAGGCCTTTTTTATTTGGGCTTTTTCAAATCTTTATTGGGCTTTTCCAAATCTTATTGGGCTTAATATTGATCTGAGCTTAATATACCCTGTTTAGAATCCTCTAGAATTCCTAGGATTATTCTAGAATATTCCTTTTTTTCTGGGCTTTTTCCTACGGGCCTTTGTCCTTAATGGGCCTTCGTCCCTTCAACTTCCTTTTCCAATTATATAAAGGACTGAGGAGAGACTACTACTCCTCACCTTCTCATTTCTAAGTTTTCTTCTTTCTCCTCCTGCTAAGATTCTCAGAGCAATAACAGCAAGTCGGAGCTCAAAGCCTTTTTTAGGAGCGCTTTTTCAGGTAAAATTCCTCCCTTTACTTTTCGTGTCTATTTTTCCATTGTGTGCCCTTTTAAGATAGCCTGCTTACGTGCCCCCCTTTTTTCAGATGGCTGACAAAAAAATGACTCGCTTGGCCAAGATGAATGTGGCTAGAAAGTCCAATGAATTTCCTATTCGATCGAGGTACACTTCTTTGATCGACATGATCAACACTCGAGGGGATGAGTACCCGTCTGATGCGCATCTGGACGCGCACGACCATATTAGCGCTTTACGGGATCCCAAGGAGCTGGAAAAGTTGAGCAGCTGCTTCAAAATCAAGGAACCTTTTAAGCTTGTTCTCACGGGTCCGGCTGACAGGGCTTGCCAGTGGAAAAAGAACGCATTATGCGTCTATAGGGATACTCTAAGGGCAGGTATCAGACTCCCTTTTCATCCATTCATTCCCTTGTTACTGGCTGATGTGGGCATTAGCCCTTGCCAACTCCCCCCCAATTCTTGGAGGCTTATTCTGTGCTACCTGTCACAATGTGCCAAGCACGAGGTCCCTACTTCCGTTGCCGTTTTTAGGAAAATTTTCCAGTTCAAAAACAGCCCTGATAAAAGTCCGGGTTGGGTTTCTCTAAACCAGCGCCCCACTATTCTCCATATTGTGAATGTGAAGTCCATCCCCGACAACAACTTGGGGTGGAAGAAAGATTTTTTGTTCATTGTTTGGGAAGGCGGAGATTGGGGCACCCTGTTTCGGTCGTCCTTTGGGCTGGTCGTGGATGGGAGCCCAAATGATATAACTTTGACTGAGGAGGAGGCTAGAGCTTTCAACCTCCTTACGCACGACAATGGGACTTCCCATTCTTGGGACCTTATCCGGGAGACGGTCCTGGTAGAACGCGGCCTCTCGCCCGTTCATAAGAAAAGTAAGTTCCCTTCCTTACCTCCTTTTTACTTCCTTAATTTTCTATTCTATTGATTTTTCAACTTACTTCGTTTGTTGCAGTGGCTGAGAAGATTGAGGAGGCTACCAAGCCTAAGGACCTGGAGACAACCAGGATGAAGAGGGCTGGAAAGGTCTTTAAAGACCCACGCCTTGGTGACCGCTTCCCTGAGTTCCTTCTTCAAGCAATGGAACCGGGCGAGGAAGGCCCCAGCCAGGTTTTGCGCACCAAGCAGAGGCCAGGGGCCTATTTTCAACCTGCTTGGGGGATCCGGGGTAAGGATTCAATCGTTGGCAGCACGGCGCTGTCCAAGGAATGGTCCAGGCATTCCATCTCCCCGGTGGATTATCAAGACTTTGTCCTTCAACAGGACTTAGAGGGGAATGAGCTTTTCGGAGCCCAGGCTTTGGCGACGGTACGTCCTTTACCTATGCCCTTCATACTTGCCTTTTCATGTTTCTTTTCTCATACTTTTGCTGCTTCTCTTGCAGGCTAACGCCCACTTCCAAGGGGCAATTCACCAAGCTAAGGCTTGGAAGGTTGGCCTGGAAGATGCTAACAAGAAGTTGGAGGAGGCCAACCAGAGAATAGAGGCCCTTGAAGCTCAGCTGGCCTCTTCCACTTCTGACCTGGAAACGGCCCGGGCCGAAAATATTATTCTGAAGGCGCAGAAAGATAAAGCCTTTGACGGCTGGATGGACACCCAGGAGTTCAAAGACTTGATGGTGGAGCACGATGCCCTTCTTCACCCAGTTAGCTATAAAGAAGGCTGGGATGCTGCTGTAGAGGCCGTCCAAGATGAGTTTCCAGAAATCCTTGAGCAGTCCTCCTTTCCTTGCCCTGTGCGAGTCCCGGAGCTTGGGGGTGTTACTGACAAGCTGGTTGATTTGATCAAAGACGGCCCTTCGGGGAGCCCAGGCCACAAGAGGAAAGAACTCGAGTCCAGCTCTGGGGAGGAGGAGACTTCTTCCGAAGAAGATTCTGCGTCTGCTGTGAAGAAGGTCAGGGTGGAAGAGCCTCCAAGGGCTGCACCTCAGAATCCAGGGTCTCCCGTATCATCCAAAGCATCCGAAGGTGGTTCTGATGGGACCTCTACGGGGACTTCTGAGGGGATAACTGAGACGTCCGAGGAGACTTCGGATAGTGGTTCCGAAGAATCCGAGGCTTTCGAGGCCTAAGTTTTTTTTGTATATCTTTTTTCGAGACAATATGTGAATTTAGTTTATGTCAGAAGTTGTTACCCTTCGGGGCTATATTAGATATGTTGTTTTCCTTATTTGCCTCTTTCTTCTTTACAGTACTTAATATGCACTTAAACTTTAAGCATCCTTAGATTGAAATAATTTCAAACTCTTTAATACGAAGTCTGGTTTTCCAAAACCTTACATAGCATGGGTTCAACCCTAATCAATAATAACTTGACAATGTAAACTCTAATAGAATATAAAGTCCTACGCAAACAAAGCTTCAAGGTGCTTTTAAACCTGCTTGTCATAATGACAAGCAAGAATCGTACTTCGACTATCTTACACATAGTAAACCTTCAGGTTTTGTGCATGCCAGGTTCTCGGGACTTCAAAACCATCCATAGTTTCCAGCTTGTAGGTTCCTCTACCCTGAACGCTCTTGACTTTGTACGACCCTTCCCAATTCGGGGCAAACTTTCCTTTTTGTCCGACACCAGAAGCTTCTATCTTTCTCAAGACTAGGTCACCTTGTTTGAAAAACCTTTCTTTAACCCTTAGGTTGTAGTAGAATGAAGCCTTTTTCTGATATTCTACTATCTTTGCATGAGCCTTATCTCGCACTTCATCGATTAAATCTAGGACTAACCTCTGCCCTTCTTCATTTTCTTCTGCATTGAAAGCCTGAATCCTTGGAGAGGAATGTGATATCTCTACTGAAACTACTGCTTTTGCCCCATATGCCAACATGAAGGGAGTTGCTCCTGTCGTGACTCTACAGGTAGTCCTGTAGGCCCATAATATTGGAAGTATTTCATCCACCCAATTATTTCTTGACTTCTCGATCCTCTTCTTTAGTCCATCCAGGATTATCCGATTTGCTATCTCCGCTTGCCCATTGGCTTGCGGGTGAGCCACAGAGGTGAACCGTAACTCAATTTCATTTTCTTCACAATACTTCTTGAATTCCTCATTGTTGAATTGTGTTCCATTGTCAGTGACGAGGATACGGGGAATTCCATATCGGCACATAATGTTTTCCCACAGGAATTGTGCAACCTGCTTAGTTGTGATCTTGGCCAAGGGTTTGGCTTCGATCCACTTGGTGAAATAATCAATGGCTATAATCAGAAACTTCCTTTGTGCTGTGGCCATGGGAAAAGGCCCCAAAATATCCATTCCCCACATAGCAAAAGGAATGGGCGAGTTGATAGAGGTCAGCATCTCGGGGGGTTGTCTAATAATGGGTGCATGCTTCTGACAGCGGTCACATTTCTTCACATATTCTTTGGCATCAGCCATCATTTCTGGCCAATAAAAGCCTAAACAAGTTATCTTATGAGCCAAGGCCCTGCCCCCAAGTGTTGTCCACAAATACCTTCATGCACTTCTTCAAGAGCCAAGCGTGCCTCATCGGGCCTGAGACACCTCAAGTAGGGAACCACGAAAGATCTTTTGTAAAGAATCCCATCTATCAAAGAGTACCTTAGTGCTCGAACAGTTAACTTCCGTGCTTCAGTTGCATCGCTTGGCAACCAACCGGTCTGAATGTGAGCCTTGATGGGATCAATCCATGACGTCCCCAGGCCTATGGGAGCCACAAGCTTAACATCTATGCTTCGTGTCTTCAAAATACGGAAGTACACACTTCCTGAACTTTCTTCAATCTCAGATGAAGCAAACTTTGATAACGCATCTGCCTTAGCATTTTCTTCCCTTGGAATGTGCTCAACATGACATTCATTAAATTGGGTCATCACAGCCCTTACTAGGCGGACATATTTAGCCATCGTCTCATCCCTTGCCTCAAATTCTCCCTTTACCTGGGATATGACCAGCTTCGAGTCTCCATGGACCTTTAAGTTTCTGACTCTAAGTGTTCCAGCTAGGCCAAGGCCAGCTATCAGGGCTTCATATTCTGCCTCATTGTTTGTGGTTGGAAAGTCTAGCTTCATAGCATACTCAATTAAGAACCCATCAGGGCTTTGCAAAACCAATCCTGCTCCACTGGAGTTCGTTTTTGATGCTCCATCAAAATAGAGAACCTAATATTCTTTATCATCCTTCTCTTTGCCCCCATTATCGACTCCCTTGTCTTGAGGTATGGCATCTTCCTGCCCCCCGACTTCTTGGTTGGGTATGGTACATTCCACCACGAAGTCAGCTAGTGCCTGGGCTTTTATTGCCGTACGTGGCTTATACTTGAGATCGAACTCTCCCAGCTCTATTGCCCACGTAATCAATCTCCCACTTGCCTTGGGACTGTGAATGATATTTCTCAGGGGCTGATTTGTTAGCACCTCAATCTGGTGAGCCTGAAAATAAGGACGCAGCTTTCTCGAAGCCATTACCAAGGCTAAAGCGAATTTCTCAATAGCTGAATAATTCAACTCAGCACCATGCAAAATTTTGCTGACATAGTATACGGGTTTCTGGACTTTCAATTCCTCCTTAACCAACACCGCGCTCAAGGCGCTCTCTGAAACAACCAAGTACAAGAATAAAACTTCACTCAGAACTGGCTTGGCCAACAACGGGGCCTGGGCCATATACTTCTTTAACTCTTCAAATGCCTTATGGTTTTCCTCACTCCATACAAAGTCTTTGATGTTCTTTAGTGACTTGAAGAATGACAAGCACTTGTCTCCTGACTTGGAGATGAATCGTCCTAGCGCAGCAACCCTTCTTGTGAGCTTCTGAACATCCTTGACAGTTTTTGGTGGTTCCATGTCCAGGATCGCCTTTATTTTACCGGGGTTAGCCTCAATTCCCCTCTTTGAGACCATCAATCCCAAGAATTTTCCAGATCCTACTCCGAAGGCACACTTCGTAGGATTCAACATCATCTTGTGGTACCTCAGGACCTCAAAAGCTTCCCTCAAATGGGTTATATGATCAGTCTTTACTAGACTCTTGACTAACATGTCATCAACATAGACTTCCATAGTCTTACCAATAAGATCTTTAAAAATTTTGTTTACCAACCTTTGATAGGTGGCTCCTGCATTCTTGAGACCAAACGTCATAACAAGATAACAATAAATACCAAAGTCAGTGATGAATGATACCTTTGGAATGTCATCCTTAAGCATTTTGATCTGGTTATATCTGCTAAATCCATCCATGAAACTCAGCATCTCATGTCCAGCAGTGGCATCAATCAAAGTATCAATTCTTGGCAGTGGAAAACAGTCTTTAGGGCATTCATCATTCAGATCAGTAAAGTCTATACACATCCTCCACTTTCCATTAGCCTTCCTTACCATTACAGGATTTGCTAACCACTCCGGAAATTGGATCTCCTCAATGAAACCAGCCTCTAAGAGCTTTTCTACTTCCTGTTTTATAGCCTCTTGTCTTTCCGGGGCAAAATTTCTTTTCTTTTGTTTCACTGTCTTCTGGCTTGGATCCACGTTTAGCTTGTGAGTAATTAACTCCGGGTCTATGCCTGACATATCAGCTGCCGACCATGCAAACACATCACTATTTTCTTGCAAAAATTTCACTAACTTCCCTCTAAGGGGCTCCTCTAATGTGGCTCCAATGAAAGTCATCCTCTCAGGATTCTCGGGGTCTAAAGGAACCGAAACCAATTCTTCTGCTGGCCTTCCTCTATTCTCGTCATTTTCTCGAACATCCATATCTTCAATAGGAAGAACCTGCCTCCCCGACTCCATCTGCCCTCAAAGAGGCCACATAACAGCTTCTAGCCATTTTTTGATTTCCTCTCTCTTCTCCAATCCCGTTTCGGGTGAGAAACTTCATGACTGAATGGTAGGAAGAGGGGACTGCCTTGAAGGCATGTATCCCTATTCTCCCCATGATAGCATTATAAGTTGAACTAGCCTTTACCACCACGAAATCCAGCATCTGCGTTGCTTACTTTGGTTCCGTACCTATGGTGGTCGGCAATTTAATTATCCCTTCCACAGGACATTCTACTCCAGCAAATCCATATATCGGCATGTCGGTTGGTGTCAACTGGGAGTCGTTATACCCCATCCTTAGAAAGGTGTCATGGAGCAAGATATCCACAGAAGCACCATTATCCACAAGGACCCTCTTAACCGGGCTATTTCCTATTATCGCTGTTATGACCAGCGGGTCGTCATGGGGAAACTTCACACCCTCTAGGTCGGAATCATCAAAAGCCAATGTTACTTCTGTCCTGGCCCTCTTCGGGGCTTCTCCAACAATATGCATAACCTCCCTAGTATATGCCTTTCTGGAATTTTTGGACAATCCAGCAGTAGTTGGACTTCCAAAGATCGTGTTTATCACAGGTCCTCGAGGGCGTCGCGGTCCTCCAAAAATTGCATTTATAACCAGCCCTCTAGGTTGGGGATTCCGCCCTTGATCGTCTTGGTCCCTCCTACGATCTTCAAAGTTCTTCCTTCCATTATTATTTCTGTCCCCTCCATCTCCAGTATACTTGTTCAATCTTCCTTTTCAAATCAAAAACTCAATTTCATCTTTCAATTGCCTACACTCATCGGTGTCATGGCCAACATCCTTGTGAAACCTGCAATACTTGCTCTTATCTAGCTTGGCGGGATCATCCTTCAAGGGCTTAGGCCAGCGAATATCTCTATCTTTCTCAATCTCCATCAAAATCTGACTTCTAGGAGCATTCAACTTAGCGTATTCAGTGAACTTTTGCCCAGGTCCTCCCTTCTTGGGGGTTGAATCAGGGTTTTGTTCGGTTCTAGAATATTTGTCCTTTGCAATATATTCTAAATCAGTTTTCCGCTTTTTGCCTCCAGTGGGCTCATTACTTACTACGGTCTTCCTCATACTTTCTTCAACCTTGATATACTTCCATGCCCTCTCTTGGAGCTACAACATGCTTTCAGGGGGACGTTTGGCCAAGGACATCTTGAAAAACTCGTCCCTAGTTCCTTGTTGCAGTGCTATCATGGCTACCTTATCATCAAGGTCCGGGACTTTTAAAGCCTCCTTTGTGAAACGATTCAGGTAATCTCTCAAGGATTCCTTAGCTCCCTGCACAAGACTCATAAGAGATGCTTAACTTTTCTCATGGACTCTTCCACTGATGAATTGCTTAATAAAAGCCTGACTTAATTCTCTGAACGATCCAATGGAGTTTGGGGGCAAGCGACTGTACCATCTTTGAGCCATACCCGACAGGGTTTGAGGGAAGGCCCGATACTTTATAGCATCATTCACGGGTTGCAGCAGCAGTGCATTAGAGAATGTCCTAACATGATTAGCGGGGTCTCCCGTGCCATCATAGGCTTTGATAGTGGGCATCTTGAATTTTCTTGAGATATGGGCATTCATTATCTCTTCTGTGAAGGGTGGAGTTGGATCATCAGGATCTCCAAGGGGAAGGAGATTGCTTGGATCAGTTCTTGGGACGATAGCCCTTCTTCGTACCGGACCATCCAGGTCTATGACAGGAGGAGGAATTCTCCCCCTAGGAAGTATCTGGGGTCTGGTGGTCTGGTGAGCCTCCAAATCACGCCTCAGCCTTTGGATCTCAGCCTCATGAGCCCTGATCCTTTCTTGCACTTCTTGGGGATTCACCCCTGGGGTGCTTTGAGGGCGTTGCCTCCCATCGGCCATTGGCTCTTTGCCAGGATGCCTCCTTCTCGGCGCCACTTCATCATCCAAAGATTCGGAGTCTCTCTCAGTGTAAGGACCAGAAAATTCCCGATCCTCGGGGATAGGAGCCAAACCTCGTATATAAGGGGGCGACTGCCCTCGTGCTTCACTTCGCCCAGCATATCCACTTCCTCCAACCTCAGGGTGAAGGGGCATCCCATAAAGGGGGTTAGTAGTAACAATAGTTTAATATTCATACCCGACGGGTCGAGAATTCACAAGTACATGTACTTGTTGAACTTGAGGATTCGTACCTTGAATAGTCGGGGGAGTTGTCCCTTGTGGCTGAGGTTGAGTTGCCCCTATCTGGGCTTCCCCTTGAGTAGATGCATAAGTTGAATGGGGAGGAATCTCCATGGTTGACGAAATCACCTGAGTTGTCCCTGATGGTGTTCCTTCTTCCAGAGCTCTAATTGTTCTCCGTGTTCTCGCCATGGTTGTTGTTGTGCTTTCCCACAGACAGCGCCAAATGTTATGGATAAAAAACTAAGGTTATTATTTGCTATATTTATTACTAAGATTCGGGAGCTCAAGGACTTTAATGGCTGCTCTCGTGTTTCGTAGCTTAATTCTGCCTTTACGAGATGCCTACGTATCTCTGTGAATTAGAGAATCAAGCCAAAAAACGTAGTTCTGATCTGTGGGGTGAGGCCCCTTATATAGATGTTGGGAGTCCTTGAATTGGACTTGGTATTGGAGTCTTGGTGGGCAAATCTCATAATTAGAATGGACTTTGGAGTCCTAGATAGTAGGAAACTGATTCCTTATCCTTTTAGGTCCCCTTGAGGCTAATCTGTAAGGATTTATATCCTTATCGGGACTCTTCTCAATAGCTGATTTTTCCCTTATTAATTAATTACAAAATTAATTAATAATCAGGGTTTTTGGGCCTTCTTTGTTCCATCAGGCCTGATCTGGTCCATCAGGCCTGATCAGGTCCATCAGGCCTGATCAGCATGTTAACATTTCCGGTCTGAATGTCATACATCTTCTTATTGGGCCTAGCAGTCCACAGCTTGTACAATTAATGCAGTATTTAATTATACTATCATAATTTATTTATCCCTATCAATGTTGATTTTCAAATATCTTTAATTTAGGTAAGGATGAGAAGCACTTGTGCATCATCTAGGAAAAAAACTTGCAGGTGCAGAGCACAAAAACCTGGATGGAATAGATGTTTTGAAAGTTTCAATGAAAGACAAATATTTGGGAGTAAAAGGAGACATGTTAGAGAACCTATATATCGAAAGAAGAAGAAAAATGAACGATACATCGAAAAGAAATTATCTCATCGAATATTTAGCAGAATGTTAACAAATTTGTCTGACGAGCAAATACAATGCGTTAAAAAAACTGGGTTCGGTAAGGTGTTAGATATGAGGATGAAAAGATATGCTCATAAACTAGGATTCGCTTTAGTGGGAGTATTTGACCAAGCTACTTCCTCCTTAATTGTGGAAAAAGGTTCTATTAAAATAACAGACGTTGTGGTTGAGAATGTAATGGGGCTACCAAGGGGGACTCATAATGTGGAACTAGGATATTCTAAAACCTTATTATGTGATTGGGAAAGACAGTTTGAAGGAAAACCATTTTACAATATTACGGCTAGTAATGTTGCTGAAAAAATCAAAAGCAATAGCACCGCATCATATATGTTCAAGATTAATTTCCTTGTGTTATTGTCAAATTTTTGGTGGAGTCCAACAACAATGGATACGTTAAAATGTAGGTGATTGGTTTCAGCGGGGACTTAGAAAATTGTTCAGATTACAACAGGTGTGTAACATCTGGGATATATTGTGTAATTACTTTTGCTAATAATTAAATATTATATATTTATTCTGTATTTATTCTGTGAATTATTTGTTAAGTGGTATATGTGTTTGGATATTTAAATATGATAAAATTTGAGTATTTTAATTTTTATATGTCCAAAATAAAGTATAGATAATTTTCATATCTCTTTATTAATTTTTATGTTGTTATATGATTTTATAAAAGATTTAAAGATTTAATAAATTATTTTTTCGAGTATTTATAAACTATTTTGTATAATCGGGAACCAACCGACTTCAACCATTTTTATATTTTTACAACCCGAAACTCTTCCGAAAACTCCTTCCTAACCTAATTGCAATATTCCGAGCATTTTTCATGTTTTGACTTTTTCGATCCGGAGTACGGTTTTTCCCGTGCGGGTCCCGGCGCAATATTTTCGATACAAAATTCGTTTCGGTAAATCGATAAAACCCGTACTTTCGAGAAACGTGATCTTTTTATTAAACTATTATGTTATCATCTCATAATACGTGTAACCAAAGCGCTGAGACCAAGACCGCAGTTACAAAATGTATAGATTTGGATAATTATCCTAAAACCGGTACCGTTTTGGATCTGTTTTCTCAAATAAACGTACTATTTTATTTCCGGTATGATCCAATGGGGTACTAATATTCCGTAAATATAAATAGCCCTTACCGTATTTTATTTTGTACATAAAATAATTTGCAAACAGTTAAATATATAACTTTACGGAGAAAAACCCTAATTCATATAAGTTTCTGAGAATAAAACAAGCTTTTGGAGGTGTTATCGAACTCTGTTTGGAAAGCTCAAGTACTCAAAATGAAGGTCTTGAGGTGTACTATCAGAATCAATAAGCTTCATAACTGCAAAATCAAAGGTTTATTTTCTATATTTTTATTTAATTTCAAATTATTTTGAATTAAAAATATGAATTTTTGTTCGAGATGTTGTTTGTATAATTTGATGATTGCATGTTGTAGAACTTTTCTTCCTGATGATTTTGGTATATTATATGACTGAATTGTCCCTTTACCTTCTTGTTATAATACCTTGCGGCACGTTGCTGATACGCCGCAAGCCTCAGCTGAGAATTTTTCCTTGTTTCTTCCAAGAGATCCAAATGAAGCCTTTGATTGACCTCTGCATCTTCTTCCGTGTAACGATCTCTGCGAAGCGATCCCGAACCAACTTCCACGAGGACCATAGCTTCATAGCCATAAGTCAGCATAAATGAAGTTTCTCCCGTAGTAGATCGTGGAGTAGTGTTGTAGGACCACATCACTTTTGGGAGTTCTTCAGGCCAATTCCCCTTGCGCTTTTCCGGCTTGGCTTGAGGGTATACTTTATTATTTTATTCACAGCTTCTGTCTGCCCATTGCTTTGAGGATGATAGACCGTTGCAAACTCCTTCCTAATTTTTAAATCCTCACACAATTATCGCAAATCCTTGCTGTCAAATTGCTTTTCATTGTCAGATACAAGCTTTTAAGGGATTCCAAACCTGCACACGATGGAGTTGAAAATAAAATCTCTGATTTTCTTTACGGTGATAACAGCCCATGGCCTAGCCTCTGCCCATTTAGTAAAATAATCAACCGCGACTACCGCATACTTGACATCCCCTTTAGCCTTGGGGAGCTCGCTAATAAGATCTATCCCCCACATGGAAAATGGCCACGAGCTTACCATAGATTTCAGGAGCGTCGCTGGCATAGATGAGTAGTTTGCAAAGCGTTGGCAGCGATCACATGCTTTGACGAAATTCACCGCATCTTCTTTCATCGTAGGCCAATAATATCCTTGGTGCAAAACTTTCATTGCTAACGAGTTACCCCCCGAGTGATTACCACAAATTCCTCCATGCACCTCCCTTAAGATGTAATTTCCTTCTTCTTCATCAACACATCTGAGCAGCGGTTGATTAAAGCTTCTCTTATACAGAACTTCATCGTACACCACATACCTCGCAGCCTGGTAGCGGAGTCGACGAGCCTTGAACTTATCTTCGGGGAGTGTTCCCTTGTGAATGTAGGCAAGAAGGGGCGTCATCCATGTTTCCTTGGGAGCCTCATCTACTTGCATCGCCTCTATCTCTGGGATACTAGGAATTTCCTAAATCTCTAAAGGCATGGATCCCAATAACACAGCAACCTGTTGCGAACCCATTTTCGCTAAAGTATCCGCGTTGCTGTTCTTTTCCCGTGGTACACATTCCAACCTAACCTCTTTGAACTTTCCGATCAGGCGATGCGTGCATCTCAAGTACAATTCCGTTCGCGGGCCTCGCACTTGAAATCCCCCATTCACCTGATTTACCACCATCTCCGAGTCACTCCTCGCAATTAGGTTTCACATTCCCATTTCCAAAGCGATCTTTAAGCCATTAATCAATGCTTCATACTCCGCGTCATTATTCGTTGCATAAAATTTGAAGTGAATTGCACTCATTAAATGATGGCCTTCTGGAGACACGAGTACTATGCCTGCACCTAGGGCTGTCAAACGGATAATTCGGATACGGATCTGCCTATATCCGGATTCGGATCCGAATCCGAAAATCCGTATCCGGATCCGAATCCGAAAATCCGTATCCGTATCCGTATCCGAATCCGGAAATATTTAAAGAATAATATCCGGATCCGGATCCGACGGATACTATCCGGATACGACGGATACTATCCGGATACGGATAATATCCGGATCCGAATCTGATTTTCAATCAGATTTTTTTATTTTATATTAAAAATTAAAAAAATTGAAAAAAAATAAAAAAAATATAGTTAAAAATAAAAATTCATTTTTAAAAATTAAAATAAGTGATAAAGTGATTTAATTATATTTTAAATTTTCTAAAATTAATTTTATTTTTCTTTTCAATATAAACGTATTCTTTAAATTGTTTAACTCAAATGATTTTTTTCTATATGTCTATAAAATTTGTATAAACATAATATTTAATATATATATATGTGTGTGTGTGTGTGTATGTGTGTGTATACATAAACACACTATAAATTTAATATAATATATTTTCAAATTATTTAAATATTTAAATATAAAATATATTTATTCAGATTCAGATATTATCGGATACGAATATGCCTATATCTGTATCCGTATCCGCAATCTCGGATTCGAACGGATAATATCCGCTTTGTGTCGGATACAGATAATATCCACTTTATTTCGGATACGAATGCGGATTTTTCGGACGAATATCAGATTTTTCAAATTTTTTTGACAGCCCTACCTGCACCTGCTCCTCCATTGTTGATTGCCCCATCTACATGTAAGATCCACCAGGGATGTGGGAACTCTTCTAAAGATTCTTCATTACGAGGGGGCTGGAGCACTACCAAAGCCTTATCATCAATAGCAGAATCAAATTCCAACAAAAAATCGGCTAAGGCTTGTCCTTTAATTGCTGTATGGAGCATGTATTCCAAGTCAAACTGTCCCAACTCTACGGTCCATTTCAACATCCTCCCCGATGATTCTGGCTTATGAAGGACTTGTCGTAGCGGATATGCTGTGCGGACTTCTAATCTATGGGCCTGGAAGTACGGTCGTAATTCCTTGACGCAAGGATCAAGGCATAAACTAGTTTATCTATGCTTGTATAGCGAGCCTCAGCATCGTGTAATCACTTGCTCACATAATACACTGGTGACTGCTGCCCATCTTCTTCCCTTACTAGAACAGCGCTGATTGAATACTCTGACACTGCAAGGTACAATATTAGAGATTCTCCAACTAACGGTTTTGACAATATGGGAGGGTTTTCCAGTTGTTCCTTGATCCTTCTAAAAGGCTCTTCACATTCTGACGTCCATACAAAATCTTTCCCTGCCAACTTAATCGCCTTAAAGAATTCCTTGCATCTGTTGGACGATTTGGAAACAAATCGATTTAGCGCGGCGATCCTTCCAGTTAAGCTCTACACCTGTTTCACATTGGTGGGTGATTTCATATCCAACAATGCCTTGATCTTTTCGGGGTTAGCTTCAATTCCCCTATGGTTGACAATGAATCCAAGAAACTTGCCCGACTCCATGCCGAACACGCACTTTTGTGGATTCAACTTCATGCAAAATCTCCTTAGAATGTTAAACTTTTCCATCACGTGTTCGATATGGTCATTCGCCTCCTTGGATTTTACCAACATATCATCCACATACACCTCCATGGTTCTCCCAATATGGTTTTTGAACGTCATATTCACCAACCGCTGATAGGTTGCGCCAGCGTTAATAAATCAAAACGGTATTCCTATGTAGCAGTATAGCCCCCTGTCGGTGATGAAGGATGTATGCTCTTGATCGGGACCATACATGGGAATCTGATTGTAACCAGAGTATGCATCCATGAAACTTAGCAAGGCATGCCCTGCCGTCGCGTCAACCAACTGATCAATTCGTGGAAGCGGGAAACTATCCTTTGGACAGGCCTTGTTGAGATCTGTGAAATCTACACACGTCCTCCACTTTCCGTTCGGCTTTTTTACGAGCACTGGATTTGCAAGCCATTCGGGATAGTAAGATTCTTTGATCAACTCCACTTCCAACAGTCGGTCCACCTCTTCTTTTATTGTTATCGCCCTTTCCTCGCTCACTGGGCGACGCTTTTGTCGTATGCCCGTGCAATTAGGGAAAATGTTTAACCGATGACACATTACTCCGGGGTCGATTCCCACCATGTCTGAATGACTCCATGCGAAGACATTGAGATTTTTAATCAAAAAACGAGTAAGTCTTTCTCTCATTTCATCACTTAGCTGAGATCCCACTTTCAAAACCTTACTCGGGTCACCCTTGTCGACCGGAACAGATATTCTGTCTTCGGCCGGCCCTGTCTTCTCAACGGGCATATGGATCCTGGGATCCAGATCAAAATCAAAGTCACGGGGGTCCTCGACGCCCATTTTTGTATCCGAGGGCGCGTCCCCATGTGTGGGAGCATCTACCTCAGGACAAGGCATGGTCTTGTGTAACGCAGGCGTGGAGGGCGCATCCTCATTTTGAGGAGCATCAACCTCAATTCCATTTTCACTCTTCAAGGGCGCGTCCTCTTTTTGAGGAGCATTCACCTTGAGGCTACTTTCGAGACTTTATAAAATCTCACTTCTTTCTTCCAACTTTTCTCCGTTAACCTCCTTTTGCATGATTTCTTCTATATGGTTCACCACAACTTCTTCCACACTACGGATCCTCGAAACATTCCCCAACGTCAAAACAGGGGTCTTGGTAGTATGGGTTTCTTTCTCCTCTGGGCCTTCCACAAAATAGTGGGCATGAACCTCTCCAATTAGTTTTGCATGAATGTCCTCTGCACCCTCAAATGGAGGACCTTTTCCCTCGTATCTTCTCATGCGGAATTCCTTAACAGCCTTGTAATAGCAGTCTCGTGACTCGTATTGCGACCCTCTCAGACTGCCTACTCCATTAGGTGTTGGGAACTTTATCATCAAGTGATGTATCGAGGTTATCACCCTAAACGCCCGCAACCAAGGTCTGCCCACCAAAATGTTGTGCGCAGAGTCCTGATCCAGCACTTTGAAATCTATCATTTGAGTGACAGACAGAGCTCCTTCCCCAAGTGTGGCGAGAAGCCTAACCGAACCCATAACTCTCACCGCTTCTCCAGTAAAGCCATAGACGTGTGCATCTTCAAAATACATATCGCTATCCGGGAAACCCAATTTTTTGTACGTGCTGTAATACAGGATGCTCGCAGAGCTCCCGTTGTCCAAGAAGACCAGATGCACGTTCATTGCCCCGATAAGCAAAGTTATTACCAGTGCATCGTTATGAGGATGATGTACCCATATTGAGTCTCTCTCCCTGAACATAATATCAGCCGATTCCCCTTTGAATATTTTTGGAGGTCTATCTTCTAAACTATGAATGTTGGTGAGTGGCGGATGTCGTGCTTCTCTTGCATTTCTTTCCAATGCCCGATTACCATCACCTACAAAGGGGTGTCCTCCAAAAAATATCTGATACTACCAGCTCTTTGGAACTTAACCCCCGCTGTCTTTTCAGCATCCTCTTCCCGTAGGGGTTGCCTTTCATCTTTCCCTTTGTCATCATTCTCCCTGCGTCGTTTTACCTTATCAATCCATTCTCCCAGGTATCCCGCCTTGATCAATTCTTCAATTTCATCTTTCAGGTGACGACATTCATGGGTGTCGTGGTTGGTAGACTCATGGTAATCACAATACTTCTTCTTATCTCTACTCTGCCATGAAGTCAGACGGTCTGGTTTCTTGAAGATTCCTCTATCCTTGTTCACCTCGAAGATATGATCAATGGACGCTGTCATTGGAGTGTAGTTGTTTACTCTCCTTTTATAGTTTGATGGTCCGCGTGTTCACGGTGTTCACCCTATTAGGGCTTCTGGCATTCCGCCGATAATCCGGGCTCACGGATCTATCTCTTCTCTTGGCTCGCCCCTTGGAGTTGTGGGTGTTATCATTCTTTTTTGTTTCTGCAAGCGACTGCTCAATCACCTTGAATGATTCCGCCTGCACAAGTATATCGGCTAACGACACAGGGTCCTTCCCTTGTAGGTGCTTCCAGAAATCTGTTCCCACACGCAGACCGGCTATAAGAAGTATTTTCAGTGTTTCATCAGTCGCGCCCCTCGCCAAAGTGGATTCTGCATTGAACCTTTTAAAGTATGAGGTCAAGCTTTCTCCTTCCTTCTGTTTCACATTGGCCAGTGTGGTAACCGGTGTCGTATACTTCACTGCAGCTTGGAACTGAGTTAGAAACAAAGTTTTCATCTGTTCCCAAGATGTGATCACACCTGGACCAAGTTTCTGGAACCACTGATGAGCGCCTTCTCTAAAGGTGGCCGCCAGGAGACGGCATCGAGCCAAATCAGGTACTTGATATACATCCATCTCAATGTTGAAACGCCCCAGAAATTCCACCGGGTCAGAATTCCCGTGAAAACGCAAGTCATTGTTTGTATTCATGTATCCTGCGGGCAACTGTGCTTCCCTCACAACAGCATCAAAAGGGGAAGGAGCTTGTGCATTCGCTGTTACCCTACCTCCTTCAAGATGGTTGAGCAACCTCTTAAGATCATTCACGTTGAACTTCCCTACCCCAGGAATGGTTTGGACGTTAGCTTGTTCCCTTGGTTACCCCCCGGGTGTACCGGTGGATCTTGCCGCCCCTCGCCCTGAGGTTGCGGATGTGGTATATTTCCATCTTGATTTTGAGCGTTCCCTTGCGCATGAAGTTCCTCCTGACCATGGTATGGTATCTCATCATTGTTTTACAACCTTTCTTGACCTCGTGTGCCGTCCCGGTCATGAGGACGCGTCCTGGTTCCATTGCCCGTAACACTGTGGGAAGCTATAGGGACAATGACAAGGGGTTCTCCGGTAGAGGGCGCGCCATCTTTTCTTCCATTATATGGCACCCTTGCATGATGGTACCCCAACCTTCCTCGTCCATTCCCATGATAGCCTCGACCATAATTCCCAAACCTTCCTCACGGAGGGGCACGCTCGTGCTCGCAGTACCGTGCCCTATCATCCCTTGGGTCTGTAGGGGGCACACGCGTTGTATCACGGGGCCTCTTGTCTTCAGCGTTTCTTTCTTTCTGCCATTCCACCAGCAACATTCTCAAATCGTCATCTCCCAACCTTATGCCAAGCCTTCTCTTCAAGGTCGAAAAATCTCTTCTTTCCTCCTCTGGGTTTTGAATATTTTCCGCACGACGACGCTCGTCTATCGTACGCCCAGACCTGTGTAAAATGTGGCGTTTCTTGATTTCCGGGACGAGGCCTCGCTCTACCGTCCGTGTCCTCATCGATAAGCTCCATAATAGTTTCTACATCATCTGAATACTCCAAACTCCGCGGAGTGATTCGCAGGTTTTCACCGCTGGCATGGGTATCCCCCTCAACTACGGGTGCTTTCCCTACGGCTTGGCCACGACGGGAAAAATGACGACCCCTCCTCGTCCTGCGATGCTCCACCGTATTCAGCCTTGACTGAAAACTATTAAGCGTATCCCCCATGCGGTACAATTGCTCTAAGATATCAGCGTTGCTGATGAGAAATGGAGGTGTTCCTCCCACATCTGGAGCTCTCGGGGATCTACCATGTTTCTGGGCACGTAGGGTTCATGGAAAGTGTAGCCTCCCTCGTCTTCTTCTTCAGATCTGCTATCACTTCCATCATAAGAACTTCCATCATGATTGTAAGACATCTTTTCATCCCACGATTACGATCTCAATCCTCCCCTCCTTCTAGCGCCAATTTGTTGATGGGGGAATCTGGTAATAACAAAGTTTGAGGTCTTTCGCCGGAATTAAGATCTATGACGGTGGTTCTTCGCCGAAAAATCAAGCGGTGTGTGGTGGTTGTGTGTTAATTGGTGGCTGAGATTGATTAGGGCAAGTGATGGCTCCTTTTCAGCTCTCAACTTTTTACCTTCTCAATGTGCCTACGTACCCTTTATATAGGGATCAAGCCTGACGTAGTTCTTGTGGAACAAGAAATCTAATGGGCTTAGACTTCTTATCCCTAGGCCCGGTAGAAGCCCATCCAGAATCCATCTTCCGCTAGCTTTAGGAATGTCCAACTATGAGGCCCAACCACGAAGGCCCAAGGCTCATCCGTAATCGTAGGACTTCACGGATAGTGCATCTCCCTGCGCAAGGATAACACCCCACTACAGCTATCTCCCTTGATTTACGGATGCAGGTATAGCCACGGTTCACCCCAAGTGCTGGACGCATCCCTGTCCCCCGAATAAGGATAACCCACCAGATAACAGGACATGTGATCCCAAGCTCTTGGGTGCAAAGTGCAGAATGACTCCAAAGTTCTCCAACAAGGACACCCGTTGAATACAAGAACAGAGTTCCTAAAGCGCACACCAATGTTAACCCCCCAACGAGGACACCCGTTGAATACAAGAGGAGGCCTTCAATCATCAGGCATACCCCTGGAGGCCTTCAAGATTTTTCACGGACATCCCCCTCCTTGACCGACTCAAGGATGGAATTCTTCAAAGAGTACCTGCAACAAATACGTTAGTAGAAATAATCTCCATTGCTCCCTTCCAAGCATGCTTTTTCCTAAATGATCCTCATGAGAGAGCACTGACCTAACACAGGACGCGTCCTCTGTCATTGGGCGCGTCCTCACCTCCATGACGCCTGTATCACCTCCCTAATTTTTTCCTTTCACTACCTTCCACAATGGCAGGACGCGTCCTGAGCTAGACAGGCGCGTCCTCCAGCTTATATTGCCAAAAGATCATAACTGTTGGACACATTCACCATGGTGGACGCGTCCTCAATATTTGGGCGCGTTCTACCCTAACCATGTGCTCCCAAACTTCCTTATTATCAAACCGTCTTCCATAAAACATCTCCTCAACGTTGGGCACACAGGACGCGTCCTAACCTTTTTCAACGCAACACCGAGTTTGACTGTAATTAGCCCGCGTTTGACCCGAGTCAATCCAATGCCAAATTTTGGGTATAACAACTTGAAATATTTATTAGTTTATATATTAATTAAAGGTAAGATCTCCTAATCTTATGTTGATAACAAGTATAGTGTTGGAGTCCTGGGGGTGTACTTTAGGAACAAGGTCGACTAACTAGAGGGAAATTTGATTTTTGACTTTAGAGTCCAAGGTTTTTGAGGTGCTTAGGAGAGGGCGTATTTGTGAGTTTTTAGGCGTTTAGGAAAAGAGATGCTGTATTGAGAGCGGGGGCGATGAATAACTTAACAGGCTGAGTGATTTTCTACGGTTATTGATGAACTTAATTAAGGAATGTCTTGGAGGTGTTCTGGAAGCACATGCTATATCAGAGATAGAGGGAATATGTAAGTTGAACTCGAGATTTTTGAGGCCAGTACCGATGAACTTAAGAAGGATAATCTTGGATGTGTTTAGAAAGGAGATGATACGTTGAGGCTTTAATGGATATACACTATACTGATCAGGACATTATGGATAGAATAAGTTCTCATGTGATTTTTTAGAAGCTTTGTTCTAAGATTTTGAGGCATCAGAGAGAGAGAGAGAGAAATAGAAGCAGAGATGTTGTGTTGAGAGTGGGGAGGATGTATAAGTTACGACTGAGAGCGATTTTCTGAGGTTATTTATGAACTTATTTAAGGAGTGTCTTGGAGGTGTTCTGGAAGCATATGCTATGTCAGACATAGAGGAGATGAGTAAGTTAAACTCGAGTGATTTTTGAGGCTAGTACCGATGAACTTAAAAGGGTAGTCTTGGATGTGTTTAGAAATGACATGATACGTTGAGGCTTTAATGGATGAATAACTTCGAGAACATCTTGATTTTTGACTTTTAGTGTTAGAATTTTGAGGTTTTTAAAAGCTTAGACACTATATTGATCAAGACATTATGGATAGAATAAGGTCTCATGTGATTTTGGACTTAAAAGCTTTGTTCTGAGAGTTTTTGAGGCATTAGAGTGAGAGGGGGAGAGAGAGGGAAAGAGAGAGAGAGAGAGAGAGAGAGAGAGAGAGAAGGAAGTAGAGATGCTATGTTGAGAGTAGGAAGGATGAATAAGTTAACGGGCTGATCGATTTTTGATGTTATTGATGAATAAGTTAAGGATGTATAAGCATATGCTATGAGACGTATAAGGGATGAATAAGTTAAGAAGGATAGTCTTGGAGGTGTTTAGAAGGAAGATGATATGTTGAGGCATTCTGACTTGAGCAGAAGAAGCTATGTAGAGGGTATGATGGATGAATTTTGTAACTCGAGAGAAATTTTACTTTAAATCTCAACGCTGAATTAGTGAGAGTTTCTGAGCTGTTTAGGTTAGCAGATGTGTCTCACAATACAAGGGAGAAGTACTCAACTAATTTTATATAAAAACTTTTTGTTAGTGTTGAAATTGTGAGAACCATTGTTTAATACTTTCTATTTGTTTTGCTGTAATTTTTCGGAAGTGCAAAACAATGGTTCACTGGGTTCTTCAGACCCTATATATAATACATAGAATCACGTTCAAATGAAAATCATATTAGCTTGAGAATCCATGAAAATCATTGTTATGCACTTTTTGTTTGTATTGCTCTGCAATTTTTTGAAAGTGTAAGAACAATGATTTTTCAGGGTTCTCCATGTGTGACTCTATATAATTTAAAAAATCTGATACATAAAATTCCGTAAGATAAGCTGATATTTTTTAAATGAAAATTTCAGTTTTGTTGTCTAATTTGATTTTTGTGTTCTGTAAATGCTTCTACATGTTTGTGATATAAAGAATTGCCTATTATATATGAGGTTTTATGACACCAGTATGGTTCACCGCCTTAAATATGTTAAGTTTAGATTGACGTTATCCTAAGAAAACAGTTATACATCTACTTTGGTGAATCTAAGCATGCAATTCTACACTAGTTGATGTCTTTGGATGCTTGATGTAAGATCATCCTTTAGTTTCCGAAGGCTTTGATACCTATGCAGATTGGTTATTGCAGCATGTGTGATGTCTCGGGAGTAGCATCATACAATCCTTAGTGGGATTGACTATAAGGTAAGCATTATTGGTTCATCTCGACTGGGCAAAACTTGATCAGTGCAAAAAAGGCACAAAAATAAATAAGTGCATTGCACAATAAACTGTATACAATAAGTGGAAAAGCACAATAAAAAATCGAGAATACTTTGACTTGTACCTTAGAAAGTACAACCACTGAGGAGACCCATGATGGCTAAACCCCTTTGAAGCTTCCTCGTCTGGCGATGTAAAAAATCCGGCGCTTGGTTACAAGTCCTGGTGTTAACTAAAGCTTTCCATGTCTCATAAGTTTAAAACATTATTGTGCAGAAAAACCAGGGTTTGGTTACCAAGTATATGTACCTTGCTGATTAGCATAACTGTTAACAATAACCATATGTATAAGGCAGGCAGTAACCTACTTGTGTTTTTGTAATCTTATATGTAATCTGCATTTTCTTTATCCCAACTTACATGTACAAGTATTGATATCAGGACATAAAAATCAAGTTAATTTTCAGCATAACTGTTGTTTATCTATTTTATCTGGGGGCTAGGGTAACTCCGCCTATGTCACTACTACACTGACACAGTCGGTCCCAAGCCGGGATAAAGGAGGAGGGTAACCTGGTGGCTTCTTAATTTAATGGCACAATTGCACAAGGTTGAGAGTGGGGATGATGCTGTGTTGAGAGTGGGGACGATGAATAACTAACACGCTGAGCGATTTTCTTGGAGTGTCTTGGAGGTATTCCGGAAGCATGTGCTATATCAGACGTAGAGGGGATGAGTAAGTTAAACTCGAGATTTTTGAGGCTAGTACTGATGAACTTAAGAAGGATAGTCTTGGATGTGTGTAGAAAGGAGATGATACGTTGAGGCTTTAATGGATGAATAACTTCGAGTATATATTGATTTTTGACTTTGTTTTTGTTAGAATATTCAAACCCTTTAGAGGAATAATAATTACAGTTAGTTTTTAGCAAAGGATTAGTTGAAATACACATCCATGCAATCCCAGGAAAAATGGTGTGCTATGTTAAATTTGTCAAACTAGTTTTATTATCCAGAGAGTTGTGTATGTATAGTAACAAGAGAAACATGTACGTGGCACTCTAATATTTATATGCAGCAACTAGATATATGTGAACTATAGAGCAGTCTTGTTTGAATCCTACAAATAAGGTAGGATGCATAAACAACAAAGCAAGCTGGTCATAAATAATATAAATGAAGCCTAAATAAAAGGTGGCTTGTCTAGCGTGTTGAAGTAAGAGATTAGGTCAACAGTAGCAGCTTTGTACTCTATATAAATACTACCTGCATGCATGTTGTAGTAGAATGTAAGTTGTATCTTGAGTTGTAAAGATAAGAGGTGTAGCTTTATAGAGAAAGAAAAGAGCTGAAGCTCTTATAAAAAACCAGCAGCCTGTGTGTGTAAACACTTATATATATATATAAGTTGTATTTCTATTATTAAGAAATAAAAGTAATCTCTTATTATTGTGCTGGTTTATTAATATTATTGAAAGCTTTTGGTGTAAATCCCATCCACGTTTCTAACAAGTGGTATCAGAGCCAAGGTTACGTTCGTGAAAAATGGCAAATATGGTGCAACCCAATATTCCAAAATTGACGTCCACAAATTACGGGAATTGGAGTATCCAAATGAAGGTGTTACTCGGTTCTTACGATAATTGGGAAATTGTCGAAAATGGGTTCAACGAGCCCGCTGATGCAACCGCTAAAGCAGCGCTTCCAAATGCCGAGAAGACGGCGTTAAAGGGGATCCGAAAAAAAGATAAAAAGGTGTTGTACACAATTATTTAAGGTATTGATGAATCAACCTTTGAAAAAAATTCTGAAGCAAAAACGGCAAAACAAGCATGGGAGATTTTGCAAAAATCATTCCAAGGAGTTGAAAAAGTAAAAAAGGTGCGGCTCCAGGTGCTACGCGGGGAGTTCGAAAATTTAAAGATGAAGAATTCAGAAAATATTGGTGAATTTGTTACGCGTTTGAAAGCCGTGACAAATGAGATGAAAAGAAATGGCGAAAGTCTCAACGATGTTCGGGTCATGAAAAAACTCCTCCGTTCACTGACCAGAAAATTTGATTATGTGGTTACTTCTATTGAGGAGTCAAAAGATTTGTCAACAATTTCGATTGACGAGCTGGTTGGTTCACTTCAAGCCACTTGAAAAAGGCGTTACAAAGTAAGGTGTCCATTGGTGATAGTTCTGGGAGTAGCGGTTTTGTACGTGGCATAGGTGGCTTTAGAGGTGGCTACCGAGGTGGACAAGGTCGTGGAAGACAGTCTTTCAACAGAGGTCAGAATTCTGAAGGTTATCAACCATCTGGTCGTAGTCAAAATTTCAGAGGTCGTGGAAGAGGCAGATTTCAACAACGAGGTGACAAGTCTCAATTTCAATGTTATAATTGTAATAAATTTGGTCACTTCAGTTATGAGTGTAGAGCACCAAAGGTGGAACAAAGAAGTCATTTTGCAGCAGCAAAAGAAGACAAAGATGTTGGCACTGCTATGTTCCTCACTTACAAAGGAGACGAGGAAAGCAAGAAGAATGTTTGGTATCTTGACTCAGGGGCCAGTTATCACATGACTGGTCACAAGGAATTATTCACGAAGATAGATGACACCATCAGCGGAGAAGTTACTTTTGGTGACTCGTCAAAGATTCCGGTGAAAGGAAAAGGTACCGTCACGATCATGTCAAAGAAAGGTGAAAAGAAATATATAAATGATGTTTATTATATTCCTGTATTGAAAAATAATATTATCAGTCTTGGCCAACTTGTGGAGAAAGGATATAATATACAGATGCAGGACAATTCCCTTATTATCAGAAATCAAGCTCGGGAATTGATTGCAAATGTGAAGATGTCAAAGAATCATTTGTTTACGCTTGATATGCAAACGAATGTGCAGAAGTGCTTAAAGTCGGTCATTAAAAATGACTCGTGGTTGTGGCATTTGTGATATGGCCATCTTGGATTTTCTGGCTTAAAATTATTGTCAAAAACAAAGATGGTGGACGGTTTGCCAGAAATCAATGAACCAGAAAATTTGTGTGAAGCGTGTGTCAAGGGGAAGCAACACAGACAAAGCTTTCCCGTTGGAAAATCGTGGAGAGCCAGGAGGCCATTGGAGATAGTTCATACATATATAGATGGTCCATTTGATATCCCATCACTTGGAGGTAATAGGTATTACCCAACATTTATTGATGATTTTAGCAGGAAAAGTTGGGTGTATATCATCAAAGAAAAATCAGAGGCTCTTGATAAATTCAAGGAGTTCAAAGCACTCGCGAAAAAACAAAATGGATATTATTTGAAGATACTCAGATCAGACAGAGGAGGCGAGTATACTTCAAACTTGTTTAAAAGTTTTTGCAGAGCACATGGAATCAATCATCAGTTGACAACAACATATACTCCTCAACAAAATGGCGTTGCAGAAAGGAAGAACCGCACAATTCTTGACACGGAAAGGAGTATGGTGAAAGCAAAGCACTTGCCAAGAACTTTCTGGGCGGAAGCCGTTCAATGTGCAGTTTATTTGTTGAATCGCTGTCCAACAAAAATTGTCAGAAACAAAACTCCGAATGAAGTATGGAGCGGAAGCAAACCATCATTTGGACATCTCAGAATTTTTGGGTGTATTGCTTATGCCCATATTCCCGATCAGAAAAGAAAGAAGCTGGATGACAAAGGCGAAAAGTTTATTTTTATCGGATATGACAAAAGAAGCAAGGCGTACAGACTCTACAATCCCCTGACGAAGAAATTAAACATTTCTCGTGATGTTGAGTTCGATGAACCAGATTACTGGAGATGGAGCGAGGATGAAAGAAAAGTTGCTGATTTATTTTTCAATGGTGATGACGATGACGGTGATAACCAGAACATTGAAGATGACAGAGATGATGATCAAACTCCTCCACCAAGTCCAAATCAACAAACTCCTGGATCGACACCATCCACGGGAGGAAGCAGCAGTTCCAGGGGAGCACCACGAAAGATGCGGAGTCTGGATAATATTTATGAAGCAACAAATCCGGTACAAGCATCCTTTGATTATTCCTTATTTTGCTTAATGGCTGAATGTGATCCAGTTACATTTGAAGAAGCTTCTGAAGAAAGCAAATGGAACAAAGCCATGGATGAAGAAATTGGCGCAATCAAGAAGAATGATACATGGGAGCTCACAGATCTTCCAGAAGGACACAAAGCAATTGGTGTCAAGTGGGTCTATAAAACCAAGACGAATCAAGATGGAGAAGTGGAGAAATACAAGGCGAGGTTGGTGGCTAAAGGCTACAAGCAGAGATATGACATTGACTATGACGAGGTATTCGCTCCAGTTGCAAGAGTTGATACCATACGGCTTCTGACAACAATTGCAGCTCAGGATCAGTGGAAGATATTTCAGATGGATGTCAAGTCAGCATTTCTGAATGGTTATCTTGAAAAAGAAGTCTATATTGAGCAGCCTCCAGGATATATTCAGAAAGGCCGGGAAAACAAAGTCTATAGGCTGAAGAAAGCTTTATATGGTTTGAAACAAGCTCCGCGAGCATGGAACACGCGAGTTAATGAATATTTTCAGAGAAATGGTTTCGTGAAGAGTCCATATGAGCATGCCCTCTATACGAAGACAAATTCAGGGGGCGATATTATGATCGTGTGCTTGTATGTGGACGACATGATCTTTACCGGAAATAACCTTGGTATGTTCAATGATTTTAAGAAGATTATGACTAACGAATTTGAGATGACAGATATTGGTCAAATGTCTTACTTTCTTGGAGTCGAGGTGAAGCAAAACAGAGATGGGATTTTAAGTCTCAGAAAAAATATGTGGAGCAGATTTTAAAGAAGTTCAGAATGGAAGAATGCAAGTCAGTGCGCATGCCAGCAGAACCGAGCATAAAGCTCAGAGCTGATTCAATAAGGGAGTCGGTAAATCCGACGTTGTTCAAAAGTTTGGTTGGAAATCTGAGGTAACTAACTTTTACTCGTCCAGATATAATATATGCAGTTGGATTGGTTAGTAGGTACATGGAGAAGCCGAAGCAAGATCACTTCATGGCAGCTAAAAGAATTTTGAGGTACATAAAAGGTACACTTGATCATGGCTTATTTTACACATACTCTAAAGATTCAAAATTAGTAGGCTACTCAGACAGTGATTATGGTGGTGACTTGGATGACGGGAAAAGCACTTCGGGTCATACTTTTCACATTGGTTCTGCAATATTCTCATGGTCATCAAAGAAGCAACCAACAGTGGCACTATCAACATGTGAAGCAGAATACATCGCAGCAGCAGCGTATGCATGTCAAGCTATGTGGCTAGGCTACATATTGGGCGAGTTAAATCTTGCAGAGGAAGGTCCGGTTAAAATTAACGTGGATAATAAATCCGCTATTTCCCTCGCGAAAAATCCAATGTCGCACAGTCGGAGCAAGCACATCAATATAAAATATCATTTTATTCGAGAACAGGTGAACGAGAAAATTGTGGAGCTGGTACACTGTTGGACAGAAGAAAATTTAGCGGATATCTTCACGAAGCCATTGAAGCCAGATATGTTTGAAAAAATGAAGAACAAGCTCGGAATGCTAAGTCAGGTTTGAGGGGGAGTGTTAGAATATTCAAACCCTCTAGAAGAATAATAATTACAGTTGGTTTCTAGCAAAGGATGAGTTAAAATACACAGCCATGCAATCCCTGAAAAAATGGTGTGCTATGTTAAATTTTTCAAACTAGTTTTATTATCCAGAGAGTTGTGTATGTATAGTAACAAGAGAAACATGTTCGTGGCACTCTAATATTTACATGAAGCAACTAAATATATGTGAACTATAGAGCAGTCTTGTTTGAATCCTACAAATAAGGTAGGCTGCATAAACAACAAAGCAAGCTGGTCATAAGTAATATAAATGAAGCCTAAATAAAAGGTGGCTTGTCTAGCGTGTTGAAGTAAGAGATTAGGTCAGCAGTAGCAACTTTATACTTTATATAAATACTACCTGCATGTTGTAGTAGAATGTAAGTTGTATCTTGAGTTGTAAAGAAAAGAGCTATAGCTTTGTAGAGAAAGAAAAGAGCTGAAGCTCTTATAAAAAACCAGCAGCCTGTGTGTGTAAACACTTATATATATATAAGTTGTATTTCTATTATTAAAAAATAAAAGTAATCTCTTATTATTGTGCTGGTTTATTAATATTATTGAAAGCTTTTGGTGTAAAGCCCATCCACGTTTCCAACAGTTTTGAGGTTTTTATAAGCATATACGCTATATACTGATTTAGGACATTATAGATAGAATAAGGGCTCATGTGATTTTTGACTTGGAAGCTTTGTTCCGAGAGTTTTTGAGGCATCAGAGAGAGAGAGAGAGAGAGAGAGAGAGAGGCAGATATGCTGTGTTGAGAGTGGGGATGATGAATAAGTTAACGGGCTAAGCGATTTTTTGAGGTTATTGATGAACTTAATTAAGGAGTGACTTGGAGGTGTTCTGGAAGCATATGCTATAGCAGACTTAAAATGGATGAATAAGTTAAATTGGTGTGATCTTTGAGGCTATTACTGATGGACTTGAGACGTAAAAGTGCTTTTTGAGGCTGCTGCTGAATATTTCAGGAGGAGAGTTTTAGAGGTTTTTAGGAATAAGATGAACCTCTTGCTGAAAACTAGAGAGTTTCTCGTTTATTTAGGAAGCAGATGTCCATCCTGTGAGTAGAAACTAAGTATCTCGAGCTACATTCTGACAGAGGGTATATAAGAACAAGATGCTATGTAGAGTGTAGGATGAATTACGAGTGTAACTTGAGAGAATTCTTTCTTTAAATCTCAACACTGAATTAGTGAGAGTTTAGGTTATCAGGTGTGTCTCACAGTACAACAAAGAAGCACTCAACTAATTATATAAAAACTTTTTGTTAGTGTTGAAATTGTGAGAACCATCATTTAGTACTTTATATCTGTGTCGCTCTGCAATTTTTTGAAAGTACAAAACAATGGTTCTCTGGAATTTTCAGACCCTTTATAATAGTACATAGAATCATGTTCAAATTAAAAACATATTAGCTTTGGGAATCCATAACAATTATAAGTTTAAAACATTATTGTGCAGAAAAAACCAGGTTTAATTTAATGGCACAATGTTCATGGGGTCTCAGATGATCTAGGTGCATTCAACTTATAAGTCGAATTGTTATTTTGATATTCGAATGTTAGATTCAATGACCATGCATTAGATAATGAAAACTTTGTGAAACTCTTAACTGTATATTCATTATCATTCATCTCAGTTTACGCTGGTTTCTCCTTTTGAGGACTGACATTAAAATCATAGTTTTTTATTATAAGGGATTAATAAATTGCACAAAATAACTGCAGTTTATATTCTTTGAATGCATGAGGCAATGGCTCCTTCATTCGGTTAAGATGGATAACATAGAAGTTTGCTAAAAATAATAGTGATTACAAATGTGGAATTAAGCTAGATTAGAGTGATACATAGAATAGTGTAAAAAGTAATTAGGAATAAGTCCAAGCTTACTTGTACCGTATATATTTGAAAAAACCCCAACTAAACCTATTTTGCGTAGCAATTTGAGTAAAGTGCATTGTGTTTTACACTTTTGTCGTGATACCACTCATAATATTATACTTTTGAAACTAACATTTAGAACATGAGAGTTCATATTTTGTTACTGTTATGCACATTTTGTTTGTTTCAAGTAACTTCTTCATAACTTTTGTGTTCATTCCAACAACTAGGGTTAAAATTAGGAAAAACACACAAAATACAAATATAGTAGCTGAAACATGAATTGAACCAAAAAAGTTTCACAAAAACTATCTAAAATAGGTAAAATATCAACTTCAAATGGTAATTTCAAAGTGTATTGCAAGTGATATATTGGCAGTTACACTAAAAGCTAAATACACTTTACTCTTACAAATATTGGTTCAACCTTCAAATGAATACTTACAGAAACAAGCCTTGTACAAAACTTTATTCTATCTCATTACATTCATACAAGCTAAAATCATATATGTTTACAGTTTATAGTTTTACTAGGTATCTGATATATCAGGCACCGAGCAGAGCTAATATCAAAGATGTTTCTTATTTCGGGAGCCAAATTCTAAGGACAATTAACTTTGACTTCCAGAACCTACGAGAGTAGTTTAAAACTCTCATGTAACTATGTGATTAAAAAAAATTCAGGATATGTCATGAGATTTTCTGTCTTTTGTTAGCACAATCCCTTTCTAAAGTACCAACCCTTTTCCTTATCACGAACCACCTTGAAACACAGATAATAAACCATGACAGTTTGGGCTTTAATTCTGGGCTCAGACTTTCAGGTTGACTGTCAGAGTTCATAAAATTCAGAATTTCCTCATCAAAATGGAGAGGAGAGTATATAGGACCGCAAAGACCTTGTTCAAAAGTACCTAATTGACTTGATTCCCCAATACAATTGATAGGCATACAACTATCATATGATGGAATACCTGCTTGCTCACATGTATCTAACAACGGAAAATCCCAGCTGTTAAATTGACTAAGATTTTCTGTCATTGTTGACCCCAATGTTTGAGGAAAGAATTCCATGAGAGAGTTCAGATCGTTATATGTGCTTACCTTTTCCCTCTGATTAAATGCACATACTACTAACTTTTGTGCAGCCTTCTGTCATAAAATAAAGTAACTTAAAATGGCTTAGACTCGACTTGTAAAAACAAGGGACAAAGACTTTTGTAAGGAACGGGAAGATACATGCCTGTTCATCATCAGGTAGCACGTTCATAGGAAAGTACTGGAATTCCTTAATTAATCCCTTCATCTTGTTGAATGTGTAATCTCAAACATGTGTTTAAATTTTCAACGTATAGTTTGATTTGGTCATCAGGTAGTGGGCATCTTTTTAGGAGTATGGAATAAGTTAGTAGTGACTGAGTGTTGTTAGGAAGTAGTTGCTTTCATGTCCTATCTTGTAGGATCTTATTTTGTGGAGTCTTTCTATATATGTATTTTGTTTTCTCAGAAATAAAGTTCAGAAGCCTGTTGCAGGTTCCGCATATTTTGTTTTGCCCGTTTACATACAAACAATTAATAATATATATTACATATATATACATTACACTTGGTATCAGAGCGGGAAAGTTCTCGGTGAAAGCAGAAGGCAGACAAGGATGGAGGCTAATAAGTCGAAGAGTGGGTCGATAGGCCTGAGTTACCCGATGCTTGATAGGAGCAACTATACAGTATGGGCTCTCAAGATGAAGGTGTTTATTAAAGCACAAGGGGCATGGAACGCCATAGAATTGAAAGACCCAAAGACTACAATCGACGACAAGACTGACAAGGTGGCGTTAGCGATGATTTATCAAGGAATCCCTGAAGAGATTCTGTTGACAATCGCAGACAAAGATACGGTAAAGGAAGCATGGGAAACAATTAAGACCCTTTGCCAAGGAGAAGATCGGGTGAAGGCAGCGAAAATTCAGACTATAAAATCTGAGTTTGAAGCCATGACCATGAAAGATGACGAGACAATCGATGATTTTCATATGAAAATGAATGGAATTGTTACTAACATCAGGGCACTTGGAGAAAAGATGGATGAATCCTACACAGTGAAGAAGTTTCTGAGAGTTGTCCCTTCCAAGTTCCTGCAAATTACATCCACCATAGAACAGTTTGGGGATCTCAGTACTATGACAATGGAAGAAGCTGTGGGATCGTTACGTGCTCATGAGGAACGTGTAAAGGGAAAAACGGAAACAAAGGAGAGTCGTTTATTGCTGATAGAAGAAGAGTGGGCAAAACGAGAGAAAACTGAAGGGAAGCTACTGTTGACTCGCGAGGAATGGATAAAATGTAATAAGAAAGAAGGGTCTTCAAGTTTCAAAACCAAGGCTGGTCGTGTTGACAAGAGTACTATAAAGTGTTACAATTGTAGCATTTATGGACATTACGCTGCAGAGTGTAGAAAACCCAAGAAAAATAGAGAAACCAGGCAAGAAGCACACATGGTTCAAGTAGATGACGATGAACCAGCTCTGCTGTTGGCAAAAAGTGTGAAGGAAGAGGGAGTGGTGATGCTCACAGATGAAAACAAGGCGTTACACGGGATTTTGTCAAAGAAAGGCAATAAAGCAGGAGATACGAACATGTGGTATCTCGAAAATGGTGCGAGCAACCACATGACAGGATCCCGCGAAAAGTTTACTGAGCTCAACGAGACAATCACAGGCTTGGTGCACTTTGGTGATGGCTCGACCGTTAAAATTGAAGGAAAAGGGATTGTCATAATGTTGTACAAAAATGGAGAAGTGAGATGCCTGTTCGACGTATACTATATCCCTAGCTTATGTAACAATATCATAAGCCTGGGACAAATGTCCGAAGATGGCAACAAAGTAGTTCTGAAGGGGGATTTTTTATGGATTTATGATGAGAAAAAATGACTGTTAATGAAGGTCAAACGAGCACCAAATCGCTTGTACAAATTGCTAATTGAAACTGGAAAGAAGTCATGTATGCTAGTTAAGGCTGACGAGATGTCCAGACTGTGGCATGTACGCCTTGGGCATGTGAATTATCAAGCAATGGACATGATGTCGAAAGAGCGAATGGTTACTGGCATGCCTAGAATAGACCAACTGGAGAATGCTTGTGA
Organism: Apium graveolens; assembly: GCF_009905375.1. NCBI lineage: Eukaryota > Viridiplantae > Streptophyta > Magnoliopsida > Apiales > Apiaceae > Apium > Apium graveolens. The sequence continues at coordinate 299,145,393 of NC_133650.1, forward strand.
TGGATGCCTGATGTCTAAACAGGCAAGTAAGAAATTTCCGAATAAATTGAAGTACGAAGCAGGGGATTTCCTTGAATTGATCCATGGTGACTTGTGCGGTCCTATTACTCCGGGAACAGCGTCTGGCTACAGGTATTTTTTCCTCTTGGTTGATGATTTCACTCGTTTCATGTGGTTTTACTTTCTTAAAACAAAGGATGAAGCATTGAAGGCTTTCAAGAATTTTCGTGTTTTAGTTGAAAAGGGAACAGAAAAATAAATTAAGGTGTTCAGGTCAGATAGGGGGGGGGGTGAGTTCACATCCAATGAATTCAAAGAATATTGTGAAGGTGCTGGAATAGAACGACACTACACAACTCCGTATACGCCCCAACAAAACGGCGTAGTAGAGCGTAGAAACCGAACGGTAGTGGAGATGGCTAGGAGCTGTCTAAAGGAGATGAACTTGCCCGTTAAAATGTGGGGAGAAGCTATCTGGCATTCTGTCTACATTCTTAACAGAGTCCCTACGAGAGCACTTACAAAATTGACACCATATGAAGCAAGGTATAGACGAAAACCAAATCTGAGTTATGTTCGTGTCTTTGGTTGCCTAGCATATATGAAGGTGCCAGGTAACTATGTGCAAAAAATGGAAGACCGCAGTAAAAGAGTTATCAATTTAGGAAAAGAACCCGGTACAAAAGGATATCGGCTTTATGATCCTGCTGCTGATCGAATTTGTGTAAGCCGTGACGTGACTTTCAGAGAATCAGAAAATTGGCCATGGAGTGAAGCGATGTGGAGAGGAACAAGACAGAACAATTTACTGTGCAGTTTGAGGAGGTTAGCGAAGGTGAAAACCAGTCTGGGTTCACAGAGGGAAATGGAGATAACGTCTCACAAGAAAATAATCCAGCTACTCCTATTCATCAAACGAATGCCAGTCAGTTAAATCGTGATGATTACGATGATAGTCTTGAACCAAGGAAGATCACATCAATCAGAGATATATATGAAGAAACAGAAGAAGTGGAGACACGACGTGATACAATATCTAATGGGAGTTGATGAACCACGAAACTACAAATAAGCTGTCAAAAATGATGAGTGGAAACAGGCAATGGAACAGGAGATGAAATCTATTGAGGAGAATGAGACATGGGAATTAACGAAGTTACCACCGGGACAGAAAGTTATCGGGTTGAAATGGGTCTTCAAGCTTAAGAAAGATGCTGATGGAAGGGTTATTAAACACAAGGCAAGGCTCGTCGCCAAGGGATATGTTCAGGAGCAAGGCGTCGATTATGACGAAGTATATGCTCCGGTCACTAGACTTGAAACGGTGAGGTTGCTGCTAGCCTTGTCAGCCAAGAAAAATTGGGAGGTCCATCACCTCGATGTGAAGACCGCTTTCCTCAACGGAGATATCAAGGAAGATGTCTACGTAGTTCAACCTGAAGGCTTTGAAAAAATAGGCAAAGAACAGTTTGTGTATAAGTTAAAGAAAGCTTTCTACGGTCTTCGACAGGCACCACGAGCCTGGTACACAAAGTTGAACCATTGTCTTGAAAAACTCGGTTTCATGCGGTGTCTCTACGATCCAGCAGTATACACGAGAAAAGAAAATGACGAAACGTTGATAGTAGCAGTATATGTTGATGACTTGTTAGTCACCGGTTCGAACCCAGATCTGATTGAAACATTCAAAACTGAGATGAATCAAAAGTTTCAGATGAGCAATTTGAGAAAGCTTAGCTATTACTTGGGAATAGAAGTAGAGCAAAACGCAGGTCATATTGTTCTGAAACAATCTGGATATGCTCGAAAGGTTCTTGAGAAAGCAGGAATGTTGGAATGCAACCCCACAACATATCCCATGGATCCAAAGATGCAGATTACGAGCGATGAAAGAGGCGAAGCAGTGGACACACCAATGTTCAAAAGTATGGTGGGGGGTCTTCATTATTTAGTGCATACAAGGCCGGACATTACTTTTAGTGTGGGAATCGTTAGTCGTTATATGGAGAGGCCTACAAAGCTTCATTTGGAGGCTGTGAAAAGAATCATGAGATACGTGAAGGGGACAATTCATTTCGGTCTGGTTTACTCTGAGAATAGCAAGAACAATGTGCTAAATGGGTTTTCTGACAGTGATCTAGCAGGTCATCTGGACGATAGGAGGAGCACAAGCGGGATGGTTTTCTACTTGAATGACAGCGTTATAACTCGGGTATCGCGGAAACAACGTCGTGTGGCATTATCATCTTGTAAAGTAGAATTTATGGCTGCTACTGCAGCTGCTTGTCAAGCCATATGGCTTCGAAATGTACTCATCCAGATCACATCAGAAGCTGTTGGTCCAGTAATTCTATGTCTTGATAATCGTTCAGCAATAGACTTGGCAAAAAACCAGATGTTCCATGGTCAAAGCAAGCACATAGATGTGCGGTACCATTTTATAAGGGAATGTGTGGAGTGGGGTGAAGTCATTCTGAGGCACGTGAATAACAGTGAACAACGAGCAGATATAATGACAAAGGCTTTGATCAAGAACAAGTTTGAAGAAATGAGAAAGCTTCTGGGAGTTAAAAGTCTGAACGTACATGTTTGAGCTTAAATGGGGGATTGTTGAATGTGTAATCTCAAACATGTGTTTAAATTTTCAACATATAGTTTGATTTGGTCATCAAGTAGTGGGCATCTTTTTAGGAGTATGGAATAAGTTAGTAGTGACTGAGTGTTGTTAGGAAGTAGTTGCTTTCATGTCCTATTTTGTAGGATCTTATTTTGTGGAGTCTTTATATATATGTATTTTATTTTCTCAGAAATAAAGTTAAGAAGCCTGTTGCAGGTTCTGCATATTTTGTTTTTCCCGTTTAAATACAAACAGTTAATAATATATATTACATATATATACATTACACACCTGTCCTATAACATCAAATACAACTCCACGCTTTTGATGTGAAAAAGGATCAGTGTACATATAGACCTCTCCGTCAATTATGCATGTCTTTGCATGGTCTTTTACTTCCTCCCATCTTTTGGGGCCAACATTAAATATCTGAACATTGTTGGAAATAATAATTCAAAATTATTTGAATTGTTTTTTGGATTGATTTTGATTAGGTTGTTAGAAATAGAGTTTAAATATTTATTAGATAATGTAGTTTTTGAATTATAGATAAGGTTAGGATTAGCTATTTGTTAGGTGCTTTTGTTAAATGTGTAGCCTATATAAAGAAGGCTTACATAGTATTTTATTATATGGCATCTGATAATAAAATTTAGTTTTGTTTTTAGTTTACTCTTTTAAAATACTTTTATCAATTATCATTTATTAATAAGAGTCTAACATGGTATCCGAGCTATGTTCGATTGAGTAACTGGGTATCAAAAATTGCTACGAATAAATGAAAAATTGGAAGACAACATATGATGGTAGTGCTGCTAGAGATTCAAGAAGAATGTGTCTCAAGGCGTAAAAAAATACATATTTGTTTTGAGTTATTGGTGATTATGTGCACCATAAAGAAATGTGGAGAGAAGGGCTCCCAAATAAAACTGTGGAGAGAAGGGCTCCCGAATGAAACTGTGGAGAGAAGGGCTCTCAAATGAAAATGTGGAGAGAAGGGCTCCCGAAAGATTTTGTGGAGAGAAGTGCTCTGCAACAATGATGGAGGTGATGGGAAGTACATCACTTGTCAAACAATTTTAAAAATTTTGAATTAAGAGGGAGTGTTGGAAATAATAATTCAAAATTATTTGAATTGTTTTTTGGATTAATTTTGATTAGGTTTTTAGAAATAGAGTTTAAATATTTATTAGATAATGTAGTTTTTGAATTATAGATAAGGTTAGGGTTAGTTATTTGTTAGGTGTTTTTGTTAAATGTGTAGCCTATGTAAAGAAGGCTTACATACTATTTTATTATAATAAAATTTAGTTTTATTTTTAGTTTACTCTTTTAAAATACTTTTATCAGTTATCATTTATTAATAAAAGTCTAACAAACATAAATTGTAGTTCCTGTCTTAGCCGGCTCTATTGTAGTTCCTGGAAAGCTATTCACAGCTCTTGCCCCAAGGCACCACTTGGATTTTCTCATCCAGCGTGCATTATGTGTAAAAGAAAGATCATCAATGTTGCTGATGCCTTATTTAAGCCTTAGGGGAGTTGTACCTTGAAGTATAGATTTCGTTCCCTCCATTTCACTAACAATCATATGATTAAAGTCTTTCCAATATTCTCTCAATTTATTATGGACACGAAAGGCAAATTTATGCCCCAAAGATGGGTGCCCGTGATCCACTATTCGACCCGAAAATGGGCTCTCGAGTTAGGGGGAGTGTTGGAATATAAATCTCAACCTTTCTCTAAGGTTTTAGATGAGCTGGTTACTCAACAATATATAATGCCTGAAACGTGTGAAGAATGGAGCTTGAACTTCATGTTTCTTAATACATCAGATATTTTATGTTTTAATATAAACTATGAAGAAAATAAATTAAATATGGAAGAGGGCCTTCCAAAAATCATGGTCCGGAGGGGCCTCATAATTTTTTAACATTCAATTTTGCACCTTCTCAAAAAATTTGCAAAAGTTTCAATATCTTATAAACCTCACAGTATTTCAAAAGTCATAATCTTCAGAGAAACAATCTCGATAATATCTGCACATATCATACCTACTGCTCAGACCCTACTTATCGCGGGGATACACGGGCTATACCTATGTTACTTTGGTTTAAAGTTAAAGTTAGACGGGAAGAAAAGATATCAAGTTCCACTCTGAGGAACCTACTGTTGTGATCCAAACAAAAAATATAAACTCTATTCGAACAAGATTACATTCTGAATCAACAGACTTGCAACAATCGCTAAATAAACCATTAATAACACAATAAAGTAAAGAATCTGAATCCCTCTCAAAATAAAAATAATCACGAGCATCTTTTGAAGCTCCTTACATGAGCTTATAAATCAATGTTTAAACAAAAAGCGGTAAAATAGTGCTCAAAGACACTTTTACTTCTCAAATCAATAAATTTTTATATATAAAGAACCTCATCCCACCCTTGACTAATATACTCAATAAATATATTCACAAAATGTCATTTTTCTCTATCTACTTTATTTTGTAATTTATGTATTCAAAAATATTATAAAAATTGATAATCGGGACAACTTGCAAGTCAAGTATATATTATACTAGTATATAACCCATGCGATACACGTCGTTTTTATCATTATATATTATAAATTTTAATTTCAATAATATGTTGTTTATAGGATTTGTTCTTATATCACTTGAATAATAATTTTTAAAATTATATCTAATGGTTCTAGATTGCGTAACCAACGACCAACAACTAAACTTTCAATATTTCGTTTTTAATATAATAATATAGATTAATAAATGCCCCCGCAGAAAACACATCCAAATAATAAAACATGTGGGTGGTAGAACTCTAGAAAAAAAGAAAAACAAGAAAACATATTTAAATAATTAAAGAGCCACTAACAGAAAATACATTCAAAGAAATTGGAGTTTTGGACCCACAACTTCATCATCTTTAATTGCACAGGAAAAACACTGAATAGTTGTGATAGTCCTGACCGGTAATACCACCCCATTCTCCCTTAAAAAATTAAAAACAACAACATTAGTAAACAATTCAACAACTACAAAACCAAGTACTCAAACACAACTAATTAATTTACGTTGGTCATTTGTAATTGACTTACTTTCTTATAGCAAAAATTGTTAGTAGCTCGCCATCTTCACTAGTGCTGTTGTACTCAAACTGCACTAAACCGCCACGAGCTGACATTCTCGGATTTAACTATTAAATTCTTATTACTTGATACTTGTGTGTTGGTTGTACTTGTCTAATGAGAGAAAATGAATTTTATAATATAAATTTTAAACATAACATAAACGCGTCTTTTTGGAAAGTAAGAGTAATGAGTGAAGGACCACTTTAGCCTGTTTTTAAATAAAATTTACAAAAATGACCAATTTCTGAAAAGTTCAAATGTGAGTGAAATATCCCATATATGAAATACCCAACTATCAGTGGAGCATCTTTTCGAAAAAAAATTGCTTAGTTTTGTCATCTTTTCAAGCAAATGCCACAATGACAATAATCTACTACACATTTGCAATCCCGCATCATAAAAGTGCTTGATAATGTAGGATTACATACATTAATTTTTGAATAATGCTAGATTCACAAAATTGTATACAAATTTTTTCATAAAATGAACATGTGGTAGGCATTGATTGGAATGACCTATGCATTCACATCAACAACCAAATTAAAATATCATACATCCTGTGCCACATCATTTTGTAAGTTGTTTGTGAACCAAATTTTGTGCATGTAGCACTACTCTTTTTTTTTACATGCTATCCAAATTTGCAACTTTTTTACTCTGTTGCAATATGGTTCTAAATTCATTGCCATGAACCCTTATGACAACGAGGCCTAAGGTTACACCTAATTTTTCAAAATATGTTATCGTAGACCCTATTGCAATGGATTTATGCCATATAGCAACACATTTTTAGGGTTATTATAGGCAATCTCTGGTGTAGTATTTGTTCATAATATGAGGTCAACTAAGTCCTCCGAACATTGCACTATCCATGAAATTAATGCGAGGGTCAATTGTGAAGTTACTGGTTTCAGGGGAGATCCATGATGGGTCACTCAAAAACCCATTAGTTTCATTTTTAATTTTTTAGAATATTTGTATTCAGTTAGTTAAGCAATACGGAAACAAAATGACTAATTATTTAGCTCGTTTATTTATTTTTCAACCCGGTTGCATGATCAACTGGGGGTTTGTCCCGATTGAGTCTCTTTCATTTTATTAATGAAATCTGCTTTAAATTTGGTAAAAAATAATAATCTTCACAAAGTCGAAAATTAAAATATTTACAAACTCGATTATGCACGGATTTCTTTTTCTATTAAAATTATTTTTAGAAGTTAAAGTTTGGCCGTAAAACTGGGACAGGTGTTACTAAAATATAAACAAGTCTATCTATCTAATATTTGTAGAGGTGCTAACCACGGTCTTCTTCTCACTCAAAATTGCTTAATTTGTCCTTTCAAATCATATCAACAAAGTTTAACTAACAAACATAAAATTTTATAATGCAACATATATAAATTATGAAAGACATGTTACCTGAACATACTTTCACACCCTATTACTTTTTTGTAGTTGCACTAATTATATCTTGTTTTCTGAGCAAAGCATGAACAATCCAATACGTAACAAAAATAAATGTTAAGTCTTCGAAAAAAGAAGGTAATGAAGCACCATGAAAGAGTCAAAAAAGCAAGTGATAATACAAAGGACACAAAAAATTCTTAAATACCTTAAATTCACGAGAATCCATATGGGTTTCTTGACTACACAAGAAAAAAAGAGAAAACTCTTAAAATTTTAATTTTAATAAAAGATATCATTCATTATATTGTGATGTTGTTTACATAATAGAGATAGATAAACCTAAATTAAAATAAAAATAAATCCTAATTAAACATAAAATATTAACTGTAATGCACAATCTCTACAACCTCCGGAAATAAGCTTCTGGTACAAAATCTCAATTTGGCATGATCATGCATTTTCAGTAGTGTGGTCATACAGTCCTCGGCTGACACCCTCGATATGTATTGAAAATACTCTTACATCATGTAAAAAAATATGGAAAAAATGTAAATACCGAGCATGTGTAAATACTTCTCGTGTTTGTCTACTTGTCGAACACCCAAAATTCTTAAGATATCATTCTTCCTCTTATCAATAGCATTTTCGCTAAAAGACACCTCATATTTATTGAAGTTGATTTTTTGTCCAAATGGTCGTTCACATACTCCGATAATTTTAGCAATTTTGGAGCATTCCTGAAGAGTTTCTGTAGAAAAGGGAATGTTGTCATATATAAAAAATAGGTGGGAAACTCCAGGGGATTCTCTGCATTTTTTCATGTCATGAATGTATTTATTAGTTGTTGTCAGTGATAGTAAAGATGAAAAAGCCTATGCATGTAACAATAGTAGATATGGTTAAATTGGTAGATGCCTATGCATGTAACAAGAGTAGATATGGTTAACACAACCTCCAACTCCTCCTTTTTATTAAAAACATATGATACATCGTCCAAACAGTCCATAATTTGCCTCACCCAATTTTAACCAAAACCCATTTTAAGCATTACTCGTTTTACGAATGCCCGTTCTTCAATTATATGCTTTGCTCATATTAAATTTTAACGTCATTGTGCACATCCGACCTTCTTTCTTCCTTTTAATTACATGAAATACTTCAAAGGCAAAAATAACATATTGTGTAATTAATCTTTCAAGGACAAAACATTTTAACGATGAGAAATGAGATCAGGTAAAAGTATTTAAGGAGATTCACCATGCTTTAGGCCCCAACTTATAAATCACGTTATACAAGCGAATGGGCTTGAAGTCACTCATTTGCTTTGGTTCATTGCATTTGGGAATTAAGACAATAGCCACGCCACCAATTTTGGATAAAACAAACTAAATCGAACCAAACAATGTGCCAAAAACTCCCGAAACTTTGTTTGGATGCATCTTATTCAATGTTTGAGAACCTCATTCATGGTATATAACGCATCAAGGACTTCATTTATTTCAAAAAAAATTGTACATGAAACACCTTAAAAAGCATTATCAAAGTCAGTTGTTGTAAGTAAGAGATCCTCAAAATAATCAGAATTATATTTTTCAAATCTCTCTCATTATTTTTCCATCTATCATTAATATCCATTAGACTCGTAATACGATTTCTTCTCATTCGGGAATTAGGTTTACGATGAAAGTATGATGTGTTTTGTCTTCATCCCTTATACTCAAGCACGTGCATTGCCAGTAAGATTTTTCTCTTATCGGTGCCGTTTGTCTAATTTTGCTACTAGGATTTTACACTTTTTCATCAAAACTGTATACGGGTTATGCTATTACTATACCTTAAGTTCTTTCTCAGCCTATTTAATTTCTTTTCACTACACCATAGTGTTTGATACCAGGCAAATCGAAACCAAATTTGAACAAAAAAATCGAAACCAAATCTTAAATCGCTAAACACCGTATTTCGAATAGTCTAAACCTGATCAAACTCAAAATTGAAACCGAGTTTTCAGTTCCGATTATAGGTTGGAACCGAATTTAAAAAAATCATATCAACCCAATAACTAATGTAAATAATTAACAAATGTATATATTTTATATCAATTTTTAAATAAAAAAATTATAATTATTCATATAGTGAATAAATATACTGTTACTTAATATTAATTTTATCAATCTCTCAGACCACCAATCTACTGGAAATAGAACAGACAAATAAGGCTATAAAATGTTAAATTTATTTCTTTTTGAAATTCCAATAAATTGTTTAACCTAATTTCTATCGCAACAATATCTTATTCATAATCTTCATATTTTTTAATATCCGGAAGATTCTGATGTCAATTTCAACGGTTATATTAGACTTTACTAATCTATTCTTAGTTATATACTTATGTCAGATGGAGAAATCATTCGATAAATACAACTTTAATACACACAATTATATAAAGTTGTAAATACAACTCCACACATGTCATTCTATAAATTATATTTTTGATGAATTATGTTGACATATCATTAATTATGTTCACTTTATATTGGTTAATTTTGATTTATTTGAAAAATTGTAAAATAGTATCTTCAAATTCCGGTTATAATTTTTATATTAAGATGTATATGTACTTATATTTTATTATTTATATATCAGTTAAAAATATAATTACTAGTAATACATGTGAAATGACAAATATTCACGACTAAATCATAATAAGTTGCTTTTGAAGATCAATTTTAAATGATTTAAACTCCATTTAAAAAAAGGTCTAAGATTCAGTATGATGATTTTTATGGAAAGGAACAATTAATTAATATAAAACTACAGGACATCTCATTAAACAAAGATGTAATAAAACAAATTAAATTACAATTTTCTTTGTTCAAACTACCATTGTTTTTAAAATGTTCAATTGTAACATATCAAACACTGTAATCGTGAATAATAAATGCACCGACTTGTCAACAGATCTTTTAACAACTGATGATAATTTCAATCACATATAATTTAAATCAATAAACAAATAAATCATGCAAATTTACGATTCCCTGAACGACAAAATTGCTCTTATACGAGAGAGAACAAGACCTGGTTAAAAAAAATCAAACAGATACTAAACTTTCAATATGATTATCTTTATCTTCCCGACTTATCACATAAGGTTAGTATTGAATATATAATTAGCTTATTGAGAGTTAAAAATATTTTACCTAAATACTCTCTTCGTCCACTTTTATATGTCCATTTAAAAAAATTACACATATTAAAAAATTGTTAGTTAGGTAAAATTTTCCTATTAGTACCTCTAATTAATGTCTTGAAAATTGAGAATATAACTAAGTATTAAAAAAGTCAAATCTTGAAAATAAATAACATAAGGCTAGTTATGAAAAAGTGTCTCTAAATAATTTGCTTTGAAAATAGAAATGAACATGTAAATAGGGACAAAATTTATCTAAAAATGAGAGGTCGTTGCTTCAACGAAAGCACATTTGGCTACTGTTGTCTTGCACGTAGCTTCATTCAGGTACCTAAGGTACATGATACCTTTTTCACCACTGCGTTTGTATCTTATTTATACTAGCTTAAATCCCGTGTGACGCACGGTTTCCAGTTAATATTTAAAATTTTTATTTATCGCGTCATATTATATTTTTAAAATATTTATATAAATATATAATAGTTATAAATTTATAATAAAAATAATAGGATAACCTCTGATCGTAGTTGAGTAGGATATGTATACTATATCTAGTAGTTTAATAATTTAATAGTTTAGCGGATATATAACACTATTTTTTTTAATAATATGATTATCTGTGATTGTATTTTAGTAGGATAAGTATACTATGTGTGTAGTAGCTTAATAATTTAGTAGTTTAGCTAATATATAATACTATTTATTTATTTTTTTTAATAACCAAAATTGGGAAATAACCGTTGAATAAAATTATACCTCATTCCGGTTATTATAGTATAGTATAGATGTTTGTGTATCCCTCTGTTTGATAAGATAATTTTCTACTCTATATACTGGGCCCGTTTGGGAAATTTTAAAATAAGTAACTTATGACTTAAGTGTGATAAGTGACTTATATGTAATAAGTGGTTTTTAACAAATAAGTTAATTTTGGTGTTTGGCTGTTTCATTTATAAGTAAAGTGGGGTGTTTGGTAAAATAACTTATAAGTTAAAAATTTTAAAAAATTTTAGTAATAATTTTTTGAGTACAGAAATATATAATTTTATTAAAATAAATTTTATTTATTATTTATTACAATGGCCAAATAAAAAGATCGAGATATTACAACATTTATGCTCTGTTATGAATACTATTAGCGATACTATCACGCAGCGCAATCCACCTACCGTCATAGTCAGTTTCATCAGTTTCATCTATCTCGGTCTCTCGACTCTCATTAGTTGTTGTAGTAGAATCCGGAGGAATATAACTTTCTCTTCCGGTCGTACGAAATGCGCTGTCACTACAATTTGATTTTCTAATGTAGTTATGAATCGCCATCGTGGACAGAACGATATCAGTTTGCGTATATATCTTATACATCGGTTTATTTGCTAAAATAGCAAATCTAGCTTTCCACACCCCGAATGTTCGCTCAATAACCATTCTACAAGAACAATGAAGATGATTATATTTTTCTTTAGGATTTCATGGTACACGTTCGCTGCCATCACCCCGACGAAAATCTGCAAGATGATATCTAATACTTGATCATTTATACGGAGCCATGTATCCTTTTTTGTGTGCATAACCTGCATCTACAAGATAGAATTTTTTTCCAGGTGGATGTGGCAAATTCAGATTCCCTTGAGTTGTAGCCTCATTTAAAATACGACTATCGTGTGCTCCCCCTTCCCAGCCCGCCCAAGCAAAAGTAAAGCACAAGTTAAAATCACAGATTGCTAGAATATTTTGAGTGGCGTATCCCTTTCGACCAAAATAGGGTGTATGCTCTGTTTCTTTTACTCGACATTTAATATGAGTAGCATCAATAGCTCCAATAGCATCATGCGGTTAATATTGAAATAATATTAATTTTTATCAACAAAAGTCATGAAAATATTTGGATATAAATATATACACTTAATTCAAAATATGGATGATATCGTTCATGTTGAGGTGTATGATAACCACATCCAGTGTTATAATTTGAAGCCGATTTAATGTAATCACTTGCCAGTCTGCAAACAGCTTGTAGAACAGGATGAAAATGTCGACTAATAGTCTCACCAGAGTAATTCCACATTTCTTGCATTAAACGATTCCCACACCCATGCGCAACATTCATCAAGAAGATCCCTACTTCCTCATATTCAGACATGCCTTGTGTGGGAACCAACCCATAACGATCTACTAATATTCGACAAAAACTTATAAAAGTATCTTTTAACATACGAAAATCTTGATAGCAACGAATTTCATTCCCTTTCATTATTTCGTCAATTACTTTACCACCCGTTCTAATTGAATTATGACATGGCTCTTTGTGCACAAAACTTTCATAATAATACACCAATTCGTAAGCAGCAGCACAACAAACCGTTTGCCAATCCAACAAATTTGACTCATCTTCTTCAGTTTCATTTGGAATTTCAAAATCGTATTGATATGCACTGTTTGACTCCATACAAAAATTATTCTCCTACGAAGATTGAGGTTTATTAGTGAAGCTATAATATTTGAACATAATTTTTGAACTAATTATATTAAAAACCAGTGCCATAAAAATGCATCAAGCAGGAATTTTCATAACCAAGATCAGACCCAACTTCCACTACATTCCAACAAATCAATCAGAGACAAAGTAAAGGCAATTAAAGCTTTAATTTTTAACCACATTTTCACACAATACACAACTTCAAAATATATATAATTCTAAAAAAGATTTACTAACTATAGTATATGGCATACGGAGCCTGAATAGGAATTCTGAAAGTCATGGATTTTAATTTTCATTGCATTGAAACTTTTCTACCAGCTATACTACAAATACCAGTTTGTACAGATTACCGCTTTTAGCACTTCTAACTTAACATTGGCCTTCCCTCCTTGGTTATTATTGTCTTTGATTCTGTCGCACCCAGCACTAGAGCTCTCATATAAAGTTGTGGGACTAAACACTCTGAATTGCAACACAAACACTTTACTGCATACTCACATTCCAGTTAGAAAACACTAGACCGCACGCTGCAGATCGAATTAAGGAAGAACTATATGAAGATGTATTGTACACACTTATTAAGCCATACTGATATAAGAGTAACAAAATGGTATTCAGGTATGTATCCATTGCAGTTTCTAAATAGAAAAAATTAAATTATATAAACCCCAAATTGAACAGCTAATTTAGAAACCCACTGATTGTTCTTGCGTAGAGACCACCACCATGTTTTTAAGTTCAACTTCATTTCTTTGACAATTCAATCTATTTTCAACCATATACTGATAATGCAGGCTTACTAATAAAGCACAAAAATAGCCATTAAAATCAGAGATCCTAATCATGTTGACATCGCATCTATACAACAATGTAAACTAATAGAGTTTATGGACCCTTCAAAACACAATACAACATAAATACACAATATATCAATACATACAGCTATAACACGTTTAAATTTAAACTAGGACATAAAATTACTTCAATTAAACTCGTAATTGTAAAAGATGTACCTTAATTTTCTCCTTCCACCATTCATCAGACGCTTCAAATTGTTTTGTCAACTCGTTCATCCCAAACCAGTTTGCCCAAACTTCAATTTCCTAAAAATCTTATAATCTTCTCTCATCGCATCCCAATGATTCTTTAGTTTTCTTAAATCCCAAACGGGATCCTTTCCTGAACGAGAAGCAAATTGCTGATACACAGCATTCCAACCTTCTTTGTTCAAAGTGGTGTTAGGCCTGTTGCCTTTAACAACCTGACCATGACATAACCTCACAAATAAATCGTGTTCTTTATCTCCCCACTTGGCAACAAATGATACAGAAGGAGTCGCACATATAGGAGCCGCACCTGATGGTTGATCCCGTCGCCGTATATTCGACTGTGCCCTTAACATCTGATCAAATCGTTAAAAAATAATCAATGATGTTAATTAACACTCCACCTTCAACCACAAAGCAAACTAAAATAAACCTCCTATGACTGAACACAACATACCAAGAACTCAACAGCTCAATTAATCACTAAACACAAAATTAATTACACAAAATAAATGAAGAATTCGAATTTAAACTAATTTTAACATAAATCCTTCTGAAAAAAACTGCATATACAACAATTATCATACAAGGACATTAAATTATTACAAAAATAATTCACCCAGAAGTGTAAAAAGAGCTTGAAGATGGTAGAAATTAAAAATACATACAGATATACAAATACATCGATCATAATACACGAAACGAAGAAGATTTGCTATTTTAACGAAACTATACACACACATACATACGGGAGAGAGGGGACATACCTGACGAGAATCGAAGCAGGTGTAGAGAGATCGAACGAGATTTGAGCGCCAAACTGACAGAGAGGAGAGAGGGGAGAGATGTGCGAGATGTGAGAAAAAAGAGGCGCCTAGGTTAGAGATGAATAAGTGAAGAAGAAAAGTATCGGGTCAGGTATATTTTACTTATGGGCTTATCCCATATGAAGAAGCTGTTGATAAGTGAGACCCCAAACAGTCCACCAGTAAGTGATATGGGTTTAAGCCCAATTAAGTGGACTTACCAGAAACGCCAAACAGGTGCACTATTTAGTGTTATAGATTGAAGAGTACATCAAAATTATTGTCAACCTAATAATTTCAGCAAGGCAGACTTTAGTATAGCCTAGGCTATGGTAAGTCAACACCTGATAATCCCATGTATGTTGTGAATGTTTGCTGAAGGAGATTCAAGTGGTACAAGCAAAAGTTTGGTAACTAATTTTAGTTAAAGAGATGGGAAAAAGTATTTTGTATATGTCAGCCTGTTTCAAAGTTTTATGTCCTAAGTTTCATTAATATTAAGAGTTTCATGTTAGAGAAGGTCTCCGTATTTTAGTTTTTCAAATTCTATTCATATCATAAACTTGGTGTGTAAGATGCACTCTATACGTGTCACACACTAGGCTTTTATTTGTGTTTTAATCAAAACTTGAATGTTTCAAGAGTTTCAAGCTAGAGACAGTACTTCAGATTATCAAGTTTGTCAAATTTTCAGCTGTGTAAACATGATTTTACACTTTTATTAGGCCTTGCACTTCTTTTAGTATATATTTATGTGAAATTATCAATAGTACTCCTCTACGGGTTTCACATGCTGTATACTCTACAGTGTTCTATACACCTTTTTATATAAAAGTACCTCTTAAGATGCTTTTAGTGACTCCTTCAAGACTGCAAGACAGCGAGTAATATTTGTTAAACTTTAGCACTATTGCTTTCTCTGTTTCATGTTAGGATCCGAATGGAAATTTTTTCTTATATTTTGCAGCTGCTCTAATGGGCAAACTTTCAGTAAATACTATATAGATTTGTAGATTAATTGTTGCACATTTTGTGAATATTAAAAATAAAAAATACTGTTATTGTCTAATAAGAATACTCAATAAGTTCTAATTTTTGTCTATTTATAGATTTTGTAGTCCGGTGTATTAATCTTTCATATTGTATTTTTACTTACAAAATTTATAGTTGAATTTTAAACTTTAGTAAGTACTCTTCAGAATTATAAATTTTACATTTTTTGATTGAATAAACTATTTCAATATATGTCTTTTTCTTTAATTTTACCATTCTAACAAAAATTTCGTGACATATTTATATTAACATAACAAAATTATAGTTTTACTAAATTTAACACTAACGGATACCATTTCAACTTTAAAAAATATTTATGTTACTACAATGATCATTCTTATATTTTTTTCCCAACAAAAATTGTTAGACGCCCGTGCGCGGAGTAGGCCTGTCAATGGAGTGAAAATTCGCTCCGACCCGATTCGATCCGGGATCATTTTAGCGAATATGGATCGACCTATTAAAAATCTAATTCAGGATCCGATCCGATAAGAAAAATTCAATTATAAATAGAGCGAATATGGATTTATGCCGATCTGATTCGTTAATAACCCGATCAGGTTATATATTATAATAAAAAATATTTTTCATTATTTCTAATTTAGAAGCCTTATCTTTAGGTTGAATGAAAGCCAATTATCTATACTTATTCGGTCCAGTAGTATACATGGTCCAGTCCATATGTTGAGGCGAGTTATACTGTAGGAATAGTTCTTTTTGAAGTCGATAATAATTATTTAATCATCTATGTTTAAGTTGAAAATATGCAGGATCATTAAACTGAGTCTCCAGACCTTAGCTAGAAACCTAGTATTATAGTAATATACATAAATGGAGCGGATATCAGATTTGAAATTCGTGATCCGAACGGATCCAGATATGGATCGACCTATAAAAAATCTGAGGCTGATTCATCGGAAAACCCATATTGGGCCGAAACTGGACCGTTATTGATTTATTTAATTAATTTATGTAAAAAATCTAGTTTATACAATTTATTATTGATTTTTCTTTCAAATTTATATACATAAAAACGTTATGTTACTTGGTAATGCAATAAAAATTTGTAAGTAAGTACATAACTTATTATTTTAATAGTAAATATTTATCTTTAAATGTATAAATATCAATACTTTATTACGTAAAGTACGAAATTTAGTAATTTAGAGGGTAATGTCGATCTGTTTTATCACATTAATTTATTATCAATTAATTTAGATCATCGAAATATTATATGTGTAAATATTTATTTTTTATATATGACTTTTTAAGACATAAAGTAAAGTTAAAATAAATATATATATATATATAATAATTCAGCTCCATTGAATGTTCCTTTATCAAAAAAAGTTTATCAAATTTAAATGTACGCAACCTGTCCCCCAAAATATTTAGACAAAAGCATAAAGGCTCACATTTAAATTTTCATAACAAACATAATAAAATTGACGCTGATAAATAATATCAAATGTTATTACTACTAGTATTTTTTACCCACACTCCGCGCTAGGCCTGTTAATGTAACAGGTTTGGATGGATCGATCTAAATCTATATACATATCTATTTCTTTACCTATTTCAATTTTATTTTATATCGGACTCTATATCATTATGATCTATATTATATTATAATAGACGAAATATTAAAAGTTTGGTAGTTGGTCGGTCAATACCTGCTGAAATTATTTAATTACCATTATTTAATTATTTAATTCTAATTACTGGGTCGATCAAGTTCAATTCTAATTGATATTGAAGTCAACTTCCTCTATTACTTTACCGATTTTAATTCTATTTTATATCGAACTCTATATCATTATAATTTATATTAAATTCTACTTCTTTTACCAATTTAAATTTTAATTTATATTGAATTTTATAGTATTCTAATTTATTACTTAGGACTAAATTAAATTTAAGCAGACTTAATATAATTTTTAAGATTTAGTTGATATATAATGTGACCCGGGTTAAGATAAAATAATATACTATCAATCCCCCTAAAAAATTATACTAATGAACTTGGATAAACAAAATAATATATTTTACTTATACAGGAAAAAATACATTATACAATTAATTCAGACTAACAAAAAACTAAAATAAAAATATAATTCGACCAACAAAAATAAAATCATATATACTAATTATTCAAACTAAAACAAAATTATCTTATAGATCTAGACTTTAAAAAAAATTAAAAATATACTAAAAATAATTAGTTTGATTTGGTCGGTGTATTAGGCATTGGGCTAAAATAAAATAATATAAACCACTGATTCGAGATAAATTAAATTAATATTACACTAAGTATAATTCGTATACTATTGATATGAACTAAAAAATTAAATTTTACTTAAAACATAAATATTTTTTATTTTAAAATATACATAGAATTATGAATAAAACTATATCGTTCAATCAGTAATATTATCTTTTTGAAATATCTTTTATAGAGTTATATTTAATCGATTATTGTCTTTTTCAAATATTTTTTATAGAGTTATAGTTAATCGATTAAGTAATCGCCAATAATATTTTTTTAAGGTTCCAACAAAATGAAGACATTATATTTTTACCCTCAATAAAATAATAATTTCGTTATAATAATATTTCTCTCCCCCTATCAATGTTATCACTTTAAATAAGTTTAAATGTTCTAAAAAGTTATGAACATATACGTCTACTAATATAATTATCATGAAGTCATATTATTTAAAATTTTAAATGAACAAAATTAAGAATTGAATTCAATATATTTTTCTAAAAAAATATATAATAAGCTAGTATTAATAAATAGATAATACAATATATTTT